>NC_045797.1:17161324-17461324 GCF_009873245.2 Balaenoptera musculus
TACATAGTAGCTGCAACAATTTACAATCCTACTAACAGTGAATGAAGGTTCTCTTTTTTCCACATCTTCACCAATGTTTTTTATTTGCCGTCTTTTTCATAATAATCATTCTAACAGGTATGAGATGATATCTTTTTGTGGTTTTGATTTGCATTTCCCTGATGATTAGTGATGTTGAGGATTTTCTCATGTGCCATCTGTATATCTGTTGGCCATCTGTATATCTTCTTTGGAAAAATGTCTATTCAGGTCCTCTGCCCATTTCTAAATTGCCTTTTTTTTTTTTTTTTGAAGTTGAGTTGTATGAGTTTTTTTTGTATATTTCTTATATTAACCCCTAATTGAATCAATTGTTTGCAAATATCTTACCCCATTCACTAGGTTGCTTTTTTGTCTTGATGACGGTTTCCTTTGCTGTGTAAAGCTTTTTAATTTGATGTAGTCACATTTGTTAATTTTTGCTTTGTTGTCCTTGTCTGAAGAGATAGATCAAAAAAGAAAAAATATATTGCTAAGACCAATGTCAAAGAGTATACTTCCTCTGTTAGCTTCTAGGAGTTACATGGTTTCAGGTCTTACATTCGAGTCTTTAATTCATTTTGAGTTCATTTTTGTATGTGTTATGTGTAAGTAGTCATGTCTCATTCTTTTGCATGTATGAATTAATTGATCATAAGTGCTCAGGTTTATTTGTGGGCTCTCTATCCTGTTCCATTGATCTATATGATCTAATTTGTCAGCCTTAATAGTTTTTTGGTGGCATCTTTAGGGTTTTCTGTATATAGAATCATGTCATCTGCCAACAGTGACAGTTTTGTTTCTTTCCAATTTAGGTGCCTTTTATTTCTTTTTCTACTCTGAATACTGTGGTTAGGACTTCCAATAAATATTACATTGAATAAAATGGAGAGAGATGCTATCCTTGCCTTATTCCTGTTCTTAGAGGGAAAACTTTTAGCTTTTCACCATTTAGCATGTTCTCTATGGGCTTGCCATATATGGCCTCTATTATGTTGAACTATGTTCCCTCTATAGCCACTTTTCTGATAGTTTTTGTGATAGATGGATATTGAATTTTGTCAAAAGCATTTTCTGCATCTATTGAGATGATCATATGACTTTTATCATTCATTTGTTGATGTGGTGTATCCCATTAATTGATTTGCAGATTTTGAACCATCCCTGTATCCTTGGGATAAATTGCACTTGATCGTGCTGTATGATTCTTTTAATGTTCTTGTTGAGAATTTTTGCATCTATGATCATCAGTGATATTAAACAATAATTTTCTTTTTCTAATATGCTTTTGGCTGGTTTTGGTATCAGAGTGTTATTGACCTGGTAGAATGAGTTTCTTTTCAGTTTTTGGAATAATTTGAGGATAGATGTTAACTCTTCTTTATATGTTTGGTAGAATTCCTCTGTGAAGCCGTCTGTTTGTTGGGAGGCATTTTTTTTTTTTTACTATTTCAATTTCATTGCTATTTCAATTTTTTTTCATTACTATTTCAATTTCAATTTCAGACTGGTAATCAGTCTGTTCATATATTCTATTTCTTTTTGTTTTGGGAGATTGCATGTTTCTGGGAATTCATTTATTTCTTCTAGGTTGTCTATTTATTGGCACATAATTTTTCAGAGTAATCTCTTATGATCCTTCGTATTTCTGTGTTTATAACTTATCCTCTTTCTGATTTTATTTATTTCAGCTTTCTCTCTTTTTTTCTTGAAGTGTCTGTCTAAATGTTTATCAGTTTTGTTTGTGTTAAAAAAAAAAAACAGCTCTTTGTTTCATTGTTTTTTGTTTTCTCTTGCTTTATTCTCTATTCAATTTTCTTTTTCTGTTCTGATCTTTATTATTTCTTTCTATTAACTTAGGGTTTTGTTTGTTCTTCTTTTTCTATTCCTTTTGGTGGAGGATTAGGATATATTTGAGAATTTTCTTATTTCTTGAGGTGGACTTGTATCTCTATAAATATCCTCAGGGAAGGCCCTGTGGTTGTGGCATTCCTTCCATTTTGGGTCACCTACGTAGCAGTGTGGGTCCAGACTGTACTACATCTCCCCCACCCCACCGACCCATCTCACTGAGGCTCCTTCTTATATCATAATTGTGGAAAATATTTTCTGTTAGTCTTCAGGATGTTCTCACCCATAGTTGTTCTGTAAGTAGCTGCAAATTTGATGTGCCCATAGAGGGAGGTGAGATCACATTCCTCCTACTTCACCATTTTGGGGAAGCTCTCCCTACCTACTCTTACTATAGAATACTATATGTACCATTAAGATCATTGTGGATTTTGGTGTATTGTAATGGTGCAAGAATATGATAAACAGAAAGGTCTACCTTGTTGATCTCTAGACTGAGGGAGGGTGAGGTAAGTTGGTATGTTTACTGCTTATTTGAATCAAGGTCATTTAATCAAGGTCATATTTTAATTACTATGTGATTCAACTGTAGGTTTTTTTATTTTTATTTTTTTGTAAATGCAGCATGTGACCATTTTTTTTGAAATTAAAAAAATAGACATTTCTTCAAAGAAGATATACAGATTACCACCAAACACATGAAAGAATGCTCAACATCATTAATCATTAGAGAAATGCAAATCAAAACTACAATGAGATATCATCTCACACCGGTCAGAATGGCCATCATCAAAAAATCTACAAATAAATGCTGGAGAGGGTTTAGAGAAAAGGGAACCCTCTTGCACTGTTGGTGGGAATGTAAATTGATACAGCCACTCTGGAGAACAGTATGGAGCTTCCTTAAAAAACTAAAAATAGAGCTACCATACGACCCAGCAATCCCACTACTGGACATATACCCTGAGAAAACCATAATTCAAAAAGAGTCATGTACCAAAATGTTCATTGCAGCTCTATTTACAATAGCGAGGACATGTAAGCAACCTAAGTGTCCATCAACAGATGAATGGATAAAGAAGATGTGTCACATATTCACAATGGAATATTACTCAGCCATAAAGAGAAACGAAATTAAGTTATTTGTAGTGAGGTGGATGGACCTAGAGTCTGTCATTCAGAGTGAAGTAAGTCAGAAAGAGAAAAACAAATACTGTATGCTAATACATATATATGGAATCTAAAAAAAAAAAAAAATGGTCATGAAGAACCTAGGGGCAAGATGGGAATAAAGACACAGACCTACTAGAGAATGGACTTGAGGATACGGGGAGGAGGATGAGTAAACTGGGACAAAGTGAGAGAGTGGCATGGACATATATACACTACCAAACATAAAATAGATAGCTAGTGGGAAGCAGCCACATAACACAGGGAGATCAGTTGGGTGCTTTGTGATCACCTAGCCGGGTGGGATAGGGAGGGTGGGATGGAGGGAGACCCAAGAGAGAAGAGATATGAGTCATATGTAAATGTATAACTGATTCACTTTGTTATAAACCAGAAACTAACACACCATTGTAAAGCAATTATACTCCAATAAATATGTTTAAAAACAAAGAATTTGAAGGTGGCTTGGGGAAGATTTGGGAATTTCAGACTCACAGATGCATGTCTTTCTTGTCCTAAATATTTTCTTTTTAGAGATCTGGAAACAGCCCTTGACTGTTATGAGACAGCCCAGGCCCTCCCTGAGCCAGTAACTGCCATAAACCCAGGGTGATGTGATGTAGTGAGACTGCCTGACCAGCAGTTCATACTTTACCTGAGACAGAGCTGGGCATGGTCCTCTCAGAAGTCCCAGGACAGGAACTTTCTCTAATTCTAATTCCACAGTGGGCACCACCTGTACTTTATTTACCCTATATTTGATTTCTCATATATACATGGGTTCCTATCCTGCTTTAATAATATATTGATGTACTGTTATAGCGTATTAGATTTTTTTTAACCAAAAATAAAAAATGTATAGTAACATTAAAATGAGGTAATCAATAAATATTTTTCAATTAAAAAATAAAAAGACCATTGACATTATTAATGAAATCCTTCACTAGTCCTCCAGGTAGAACTAAACATGCTCATCCTTGTTGCTACCATGAAATCCGAACACACATCTATCAGTGTACCTATAAATTATTATATTTGTTTATGTTCATTCCTTTTTACTAATTTCTTTGCTATTGCTGTTAAAAATATCTAAAGGTTAATATTAGATAGTATTAGTCCAGTTCTTAATAAATCATTTTACAAATAGAAAAATAATTCAAACACATGTTGACTCAATACATATTATATGATCATATTGCATTTATATATAATAAATAATATTTATATTTAGTAATATTAAATAATATATAATCATTATAAATTACATGTTAATATATATTAATAATATAACAATATCATGATATTATATATGTCAATATATATTAATATAATTATATTACATGATAATATACTATATATATAAGATATGTGGTTTTATTACATTAAAAAAAACATAAGCTGTATGACATATTGATTTCAACAGAATCTGTTTAATTGTATCTTAATGTCAACACTGGCTTCTCTATGTTCTTGCAGTAGGTACCTAAAAGAAGGAAATGAACTGGTGACTTTCATATTTTTTATGTAATTTTTCCTGATGGCAGACCTTACAAGGAAGTAAAAACTCAGATAGAAATCTACACTCTTATGCGCTTGAATAATACATTAAAAAGTATGGGGATAGCACAGCAGCTGAAATTGCTGATGCTGTCCAACTGCAGATAATTCCATATGTCTTCTTGTCCAATGCTGGGGAACATCAACAACTTCACACACAACAGACAGTGGAGCTGGAAGTAGTTTCCTTGGCAGTGGATAGTGAATCAGGAGCTCCAAGAATAAGGCTGCATGTGTCTTGCCAACTTTGTTTCCAGAGGGACAGAATTTTCTCTTCATTGTTCTGGTTCCTGACCATAGTTCTTTGTTTAACAGACTGACAGTCCAGAAAGACAATAATCCCATCTAACTAACTTTGGTGCTTGCTACAATAATTTACTCTGGTCACTATGTCTCATAAATAGACTTTTTCTTCACGTTGGTTTAATGTAAGTCCCTTGAACTTTAAAGGTAAGACCCACACATAAAGCTAGATTACTTCCCAACACAACTTGATTATGTGCTCTTTAGTTCCTCCTTTTCTATTGGCCAGGGTTGCTGAAAACTTGTGTGTATTGGACCTGCATGTCTGCTATGACATATTTTTATTTCTGAGAAACCAGGAACTCACTATAGTTCTCCCAAAGAGGATGACCAAAACTTAAATGGTTACTTTAGTTCTCTTTCTTCCAAAATTTATTTTCCCACCTTGTACATTAGATCAGATCTGTTTACTGCCTCATAGTTATTGGCAGCAGTGCTGGTTTGTTTAACTGGACCATGTCATGCAGAATTGGAACACATAATTTAAAGGTTATTATATGCTCTCTTCATTGGTCTAGGCTTAAATATTTAATATACTGTTAGCATCTGCAAATCTATAAACAGAAGAACTGAAACCTTGCTAAACATCTGACCACATGGTGCCCTGTATCAACCTATTTTGTTATCCCATGCCCTAAATTGACCATTACCTGGAATACTTTGCTATTCTTGTTATAAAGTTATATATATATATATATATATATATATATATATATATACTATTAAAATTATAATTGAAACATGTTTTAAGAGTATAATACATTTCTATATATGAATATATGTATATTCCTTTAAAAGTATAATATATTTTGATGTAGTAAATTATTCTTAAAATTTGTAATGAGTACTATGCTTTATGTATTTTGGGGGGTTTACTTATCTCAGTTAATATTGTTTTACTAATACTTAGGAATATTATGTGGGTCTCTGTAGTTCATTCATTTTGAGTGTTGTATAAATTCCATTGTCTGAATATACTGTAGTTAATTTACTATCTTTAATAAATATCTGGTTTGTGCAGTAGACAGACATTTAGATTGACCCCAATGACTCCTGTACCATGGTATTCATGTGACTGTGTATGTGAATATGAGTATGGACTCTCTTCAAACAAATAAAATATGGTAAATGTAATAGGACATCATTTCCAAGAACAGGTATAAAAAGATTGTGACTTCTGCCTTGGTCTCTTTTCAGAGCTCTCACTCTGGGGGAGACAAGCTGTCATATCGTGAGTTGTCCTGTGAAAAGACTAGCATGATAATAAACTAATGTTTCCAGACAAACACTAGTGAAGACCTAAAAACTGCCAATGGTCAGAAGATTGAGACTGGAAGACAACTCCTCCTTCATTGAGCCTTAAAATAACTGTAGCTCTGACCATCACCTTGATTGCAGCCTTTTGAGTTACCCTGAACCAGAGGCATTCTAACTCAAGCTGTGAAATAATAAAGTGATTTGTTTTAAGTCACTACATTTTGGAGTAATTGTGAACAAAAAAATAGATAATATGGTTTGATTTGTGGTTTTGTTATTGTGAACACTAGTAATATAAATATTCTTGTACCTGTCTCCTGTTGAATATGTATAAGAAATTAGTTAAGAAAATATAGCAAGAAGGAAATAAGATACATTAAAAAAGTCAACCGTTGGAGACAATACTATGTACTCTCCGAAGAAGCTACTCAAAAATTTACACTCTCACTAAAAAGAATGTGTAACTTTTACAATATAGCCACATCATTTAAATTTTCCCCATGTAATGAATATCAAATTGTATCTCTCTATGGTCTTGAGTTACATTTCCCTAGTTACTGATGGTGTTTAATATCTTGTCTTATGTTTATATTTGTTTCCTCTTCTGTTAAATATTTATGTATCTTACCCACTTTTCTATTATAGTTACATGAGCTCTCCTTATTGACTTGTAGGAGTTGGGTATAGTTTCTTGATAACCAATCCTTTGTTAATTATGGGTATCAGAAATCTATTTTCCAATGTTTGTAATTATGTTTCCACTTTCATTAAGGTATTCTTAAATGAATAAGAATAGCTAATTTCTGTCTTTTCTTTTACAGCCAGTATTTTTGTGTCATGTTAAGAAATATTTACATATTCCAGGTTGTAAAGTATACTACCCTAGATATTCTAATGTGAGTATTCAAGTTTAATTTTGACAATGAATTCTTTATTTTTTTTCTGAGAAAGGGATCTAATTTCATATCATTTAAATATAAATAAGGAAAACTCTGCAATTCCATTTTATTGAAAAGGGCCTTATTTGGCCACTGATTTTAAATTCCTCCTTTGTCCATATGCCAAAATTTTATCTATGTATGGGCTTGGTTTGGGGCACTTATCCTATTGCACTATGAACTCATTGAGAGATTCACTAATACCACACTTAGTATGTCTTAAGAGCCATAACTTCATAATATATCTGGTAGATAAAGCCCTGCTTTTCTTCTTCAGATTTCTCTCAATAATTTGCACTTTTCTTTTGTGTATATATTTTAAAATTATCCAATAAAGTTCCATGAAAAATCTACTGGGGGTATTATTGGAATTATGTTGAATTTCTTTGGCAATTTGAGATTAAATAACAACTTTAAAAATAGTCTTTTTATTAATAAACATTGTATATCTCTTCAATTATCTAAATTGTTAATTTTACTTACTAAAGTTCTATGCTTTCTATACATAGAAATCTTGAATATCTTTTGTTATATCCATAAGTAACTTACATTCACTACTACCAATAGAAAGTCTTTTTTCATGTTTTCAACTTGCTTGCTTTTCCACTAAACTTTTTGTTTCATTTGCTTTAAATGTCTATTTATTTCAGCACTTTTCTTGGGACTGATTCTGCCAAATGCTTAACATTTTTGAAATAAAAAAAAAAAGCTTAAATATGTTATATAATTCAAAAGCTGCACAACAGGACACTTTGGATTTTTAAAAATTAATTGCATTATACAGAACATTGCAAAGACTTCCATTGGCCTTGAAGATAATGGTATTGGAGGCAGGCTAATTTGAATAATGATTTAATTTGTGTATATATGTGCTTGCCTCAAATGTACTTTCTTTCAACCAAAGATACAAAAGTATGTTATGAACATCCTTATTTCTCCCTTCCTTCCTCCCCTCCTTCCCTCTTTTACTTTTCTTTTTAAATTTTTATTTGCTTACTTAATGGTTGAGAAGGAACAGAGATGTCAGGACATTTCCAGACAGGACCTCCAGAGCCTGGAGAATCCCAGCTGCCTCTCCTCCTTCTCGATCCCCTTCTCCCCCTCTGCCTCCTTCTCCTCTTTGCTTTTCCCCCTGAAATAACAATGTAAGTAAAAGGAAAATCACAAGTGTTACAAATCTGCAATATCTATTTATGCTGAATAATTTAATAAATTAAAATGTTAATGAAAAACTAAAATGAAGTATAATTGTTTGATCCATACAATTATTACAGGAATTTCATATGTGAAATAAAACATGTTGCAGGTCAAGTAATGTCACCTTTAATGGGCATTTTAAAGATGTATCATGAGCATTTTTCAGAACTTAATGTTGCTCTGTGACTCCATGATCATGACTTTGCAAAATACCTCGAAAGGTCTTGCATGAATGTGACTCAGAATAAATGACAATTCTTGCCCTCTCTTCTCCTCATCCCTGTGATAGGCATGTGCCTGGCCCTGCCAGGGATACTTAATACAGCAAGTGCCCAAAGTAAAATCACACCTTGGCAAGGACATCCTTACATTGGAGGAGGGCACTTTTACTTGTTATTTAGGTGAAGTTGACTGGAAAAGGCCATCAATGTTGTTGAAATTAGACAAATAACCCTATCAGTATTGGCAAGCTCATGTGCCCAAAATGAGATGTGTTATTTATAACATTTGTGAGGTTTTACCAATGCAGTGATCAGAGTTGAGTAATAAACCAAGAGAAAAGAACAGATATAATCAATTAGAAAGGAGGAGAAAAAAATGACCTTTTGACAGCACTTGTGCAACACATCTAATATTGTTCCAGTGATTTCATTGCTGCAGAGACAGTTAATTTATCAAGTTCATTGGGATGCATTTCCCAGCAGTACCCTTAGACTGGTATGGCATGCAAAAACATGTTTTTCTTATTTACTTGGAATCCTTATCTGGTATAATTATTCTTTGCCCTAGGTGAGTGGTTTTTAGGATTGCATGCTGAAGACAGAACTTTAAGAATTTTTTTTTTTTTATGAAGTAATAATAAGTACAAACCTTAAAGCTCTTTAGGAAAAGCTAAAAAGTTAAATTTAATCTGATCTTTCAGTCTGCAAGGTAATTTGGCATCACAGCCAAATAGACCTGCTCAGAAATGAAGGCAAATGGGATGGGCATGGATACAGTTATTGACTAACCTCTTTGGGTGATGATCAAAATCATAAATCCTGGAGTGAGATAATCCCAATTCAAATATTAGCCTAGCCATCTACCAGCAGTGTGGCCTGGGATAATATTTTTAAACTTCCTCAAGTTTTAGTTCCCTCTTCTGTCAAATATGAATAAGCACTAATCTTTTGGTGAAGACTAAACAAATGCCATGGTGTTAATAACCTAGAAAATAAATGTCAACCACTACTATTATTTTCTATTATTATTGTTGTTGATATTTTTATTATTGTTTACCATTGACATACAGAAATAAAACAGGAGACTACAACTGGATTATACTTCCTGATGCAAAAATATTAAATCCAAAGGGTTTACATAAAATTGACTTCCAAGGAGGCATGGAGTCCAGGGTAAATCATATTTTGCATTAAGTGAACATGAAATGGTAGTTTTAAAGAAAAAGTAGTCAATAGGAAAAGCACAGTTTGAGAGATTAACAATTTAATATCAACTACCTTTTGAATATCATTATGAACTTGGTATTTTTTTTTTTTCCTTACAACAACTCCTGGAGTGCAGAATTGTTATCCTCTTTTTGCAAATAAGCACATTGACGCTAATGGAGGATATTCAACTTGCTGAAATTCTTAACAAATAACAGGTGAAAGACTCAGGACTCAAATTACTACACCAAATAAGAAAACTAGTGCTTTTCCCAGCCCTTAATGTTGGAAATGAGACGGGCTTCAAATTACTTTACTTTGGTTATGGAATGACATGAACCTCAGGTTTATATTATCATCAGTAGGGAGTCTTCCCTCTGAATCCTGTCTAAGTCACTGCCCAGATTCCAAGGGACAGCTTGGGCTCACATTTACAACTTTAAAAGAACAATGAAAAATTATAACATATTCATACCATCTGTAGTGTATGTTTTAACTACAGAACAGTGTAATACTTGGGCCAAAATTTATGGTGTGTGTTCATTTAACTTTATTTCTACACATTCATCAGCAGGAAATTAAGATATGTTCTAGTGGGTAGAAAGGTTTTTTTAAATATTTACTTTTTAAAAACTGATTTTCTTTTAATTGATTGAGTTGTCTAGTGTACTCCAATTAGAGTGTGGAAAGTTAAAATAATCATCGTCATATCACGTTTTGCTTTGGCTGATTTAAACCTGACAACCCAACATCTCAACACTTGAAAATTAAATATATAACTCCAAAACAATTTGAAGCTAAATAAAAATATTGGAGAATCAGAAGTTTGAATGGGTTGAAATTACTCTTTACACATACATATATACATCAACAATATTATTATTATTTTATTTAAAAAATTTCAGACAAGGTTTTTTTCAGCTATCGGTTTTTCAAACAAGTTCATTAGACCTCATTTAGTTTGATAGAAGATATTATACTTTCTATCTAAGTAGCTGTTAATTGGAATTTATAGATTTGATGTAATGCAAACTATGCAATAAACATCGTAAAATTAAACCAGGAACAATACAAAATAAATATTTTGTCTTTTCCTTGAAAATCCTCTATATTTTCAAAATTATAACTCTGCAGGTTTTTAGTGTATATTAGTTACTGGAAGGAGAATGTAGTAATAAGACTCAATGATATTTATAAGAACAACAACAAAAAACTCACTGGTTACTCAGTTCCTCCTCTCTGTCCTTCCCTGAACTATATATATTAGACTTAACCTTTTAGATGCAATTTAATAGAGTGATCCTGAAACTTAATTAAAGTCCCTGTAAGACCATTTGCATAGAATAAATAATGATATTAATTTGTACTGTATGGGATATATATTTATGTCATGATATTTTTATTTAGCAAAAACAAATAACAGACTATTATTATTTTTAAGAGACTCTCCAGCCTGACTCTGTTATACTGGAACTCTTTGCCTCTTTTTTTGAACATTTTTTTTCCTATTAGTATCAACAACAGAAAAACCTCATCATATTATTCATATATAAACAATTTAAAAGTAATGTAATTTGTTATTACCTAAGAAGAGGTGATATATTTGCACAATAAAAATAAAAAATACAAGTAAATAAAAAGTTATTTTCCTGGAGCTTGCTCCTGTCATTCTCTAAGACCCGGATGATGTGGAGGGATGAGAGTATGGCATTTTTATTTAGCTCTACATAATGCAAAGTCACTGCCAAATTGACTCTCTCTCTTTCTAATAATCTAACATTTTCCCAGGAGATCATTCTATTAATTGTGTTGATCTCAAATCATTTTCAGGAATTCATACAGAGGGTTTATATTAGGTTTAGGAAAGATCTGAACATATATAAGATTCCTTTTAGGAAGATATAAAGTATGTATAAACAAACATATTTTTATTTGAACATTTTGATTATTTAGTGAGGACTGAAACCATCTATACTCACTCAGCTTATTGTCTACATTAACAACACTTTACTCTTTGGCTCTCTTCACTAATAAAATTCCACTGTCTTCGTCAATATGACTTTGCTCTTCCAGAAAATTTTTATCCAAGAAGATAAAGGTTTAAAAACATTATTGTTTGTTTCAGGGACTTCCTGAATAAACCACTTGAATACACATAAAATTGTTCAACTTTTCTGTAGATAACAACAAACAACTTTTTACTCTCTAAAGCTTTTGAAATTTACATCCACCAATTCTGAAATATTTTATCATGTTCCTTAATATATCCTAATCAAATTCCTGCCTTGAAGCACCTACCTGAAACCAGATCACAAAACCTCATAGAGACTCCCCACTGATACTAAAACTCTGTCGCGGTAGCTCTCTTCCTTACTGCAGCAGGCAATGAGCGCAGCCTTGACTTAGAAATGTGTTGCTTGGATGGTATTTTCGAGAAGCTGGCATTTGACAAACCTTGCTCACTTGTACTTTCTACTTCTATGTGTACAATGTTTTTTTGAAGATAAGCAAGCTATTTCAGTTTGTATAATTCTTAAAGAGAGATTATTAACAAGATTTTTGTGTGATGTTCTCCTAATACTCATGTCTTCAGTCAGCACTGGCAAATTATTAACATAACTTTTTGTATCACAGTTTGATTTATATGTTGAACTTCAAATCAGGATTCATGATAGGTAGAGAGTAGTTTATTATCACACTATCTTCATATTGTAACCAAAACGCTGATACTAGAAAATATATATTTTTCCAAGGTCATGAATCATGTAAACAAAAAAGCAAGGACAAACCCAGGTGTTTGGGCAGCTGTATCTGTCATAGTCTACCTCAAACAGGTGGTAGGCATGATTTTCCATCTGTGGACTTAGTCACCCATGAAATTACTTTTGTCCATTTAAAACGTTTAATCATTAAAAAGATAGACTCATGTGTTACAGGGATAAAATTTAAGAATCCTCACTTTTTGATTAAAATGTCTGATCCAAGGACACCATGTCACTTTTGACATGACATGCAATCAAGAATCTGAAACTTTCTCAGTTGACTTCACTCCTACATAAAATATTTAAAAACTAGGGTAATAAACCCATATGTTTAATCAATTTAATTTCCTATTTGATGGAATTCTGTTGATTTTGAATTCCTCTCAATTGAAAACACATTGCAAAGTAATGTTAAGCTCAATCAAGCTTGACTATATCATTTGTCCTCAGTAGGTCATGCTGTTTAATATTTTCTAAAGTTAATTTTTTAGGAAATCATCATTTCTGGTTAAAAAAAGAATACTAACAATCTTGTTAGGGAACAGCAAAACACACTTAACCTTAAATTGTGAATTACAGCAGTGCTGCCTAGAATTTTATGAAATTTTGCATCCATTAATTCTTGGTAACTCTTAAATGAAGGGGAAAGAAAACTGGTTGTAGCTCTTCCTAACACTAAATCTATTTAAACAATTTTTTAAACCAAGAAAAAATGATTTATTTTTGATAAGGTAAGCTGAGATAATGAATAGGCATACACGTGTACAGACTATACATGAGAAGAGGAGAATTAAAAATAAATAGATACTGTAATATTTAATTTTATCTTTATGTGTGTTGAGTATTACTGCTTAAATTTTTATTTATTAAATATGTAGTGTTACAAAGTCACTATCTGGGACTTGATGGTAACTTAAAGTTTAGCTGCTCAAACCAGAAAATTGTTCAACCCAAGATCTCTCTGGCAAATGAGTGCACTGCTATGATTAAGTTGCAAATGATTTCTTTTGCTGAATGACAGTCTAAGGAAATAATCTTTATCACCCATTAGTGAGGCAAATGGAAAGAAACCAAATATAAATTGCTAGTCAGAAAAAAATTCAGTGACAGTAGTCAGTAGGTAAAAAGTTCCTTTTAAGATATCCAAAATTTTTAAAATATGTTTTTTCCTACAGAACCAGAGTAGGAGTACATTGAAGAATTGTACTCTAAATGCCTTCCTCCTGAACTTTGAACATTTCTTCAGGGTGATCAGATTGTAAAAAGGAAACATTTCTGGACAAAAAAGCATTCTGTTTCCTTCTGATGTTTCTCATTGAGGCAATAGGGTATCATAACATGCAAGGTAGAATTTAGGTTAACATATATTCCAGTTTTAAAATTAATTTAAATACCAATTTTCCCCCTGCAAAGCATTTTCCTCTACCTCCCAGGAAAAAGAGAGGACTCTTCCATGGTTCACAAAACAGACCTACTAATGAGCAACACAGACAGTTCATGTAGTGGGAGGGGCAGACCCAAGATGGACTTGGCAATGGGTGGATATCCAAGGCTGAAGACCAAGGAAACTCACCAGAGGCAATTAGTGACTGATATCACATATCAAAACCTAGTGCCTAAAGGTGTTTGTCAGAGTTACTGGTTTCAAGCATTAAAAACTATCCTGTTTTTTTAAACAAAATAATAAACAAAATGCACACAGCCTATCAGGGACTCATAGAATGAGTAGTTGCCTAGAGAACCAGACTCGGAAAATAGGTGTGAGACAGGGTAACCCTAGAACAACAAGGAATAGAAAGCACTATAATTATCTTGTATGTGATACACAACACTTTATGTAATCCTATACAGACCTAAATACACATATGGATATGCATGTGTGTGTGCATGTACACACACACACACACACATACACAGAGGTTATTTTTTAATTGATTAATTTACATAAAGGAGAGTGTATTATACAACCTTTATTGTATTTTTATCATTCATGACACCTTATGGCAATTCCTTCCTGCCAGGTCTTCTGACGTAGCTCTAATGGTCTTTCTTTTTTTTCCAATGGCTACATAATATTCCATGTATCATAATTTATTAATCCACTTCATTTAGATGAGTCTTCATATTTTGTATCCTATTAAATAGCTATAATAAACATCTTTGTAGATATTTTCTTAGAAATTGATTCTTTTATTTCCCTGGGATAGATCCTTGACAGTAGAGTCACTGGAATTAATATTACATACATTTTTAATTTTAAGTAGATACATTAGTTTCCAAAACTTGTAACAATTCATATGTCTATCATTGATTTATAAAAATATGCAAATACACTTTCCCCAATTTCCTCCCTCACCCCATATCCCCTTCTCAAGCATTACCACAACCTCTGTGGTTAAAGCAAATGAACATTGACATACTCTTCGTTTTTGGTATCCTGGAGTTCCACAGTCCTTGTCTTGACTGTACCAGGCATGTGCCTCTTCTGTGCTTGGGGAATGGGGAAAGGAAGCATTTTTCCACTTCAGCTTCCTTACTATATATATATAGTAGGCAATTAATCTCATCAACACCTATGGCAATATATAACAGATGATTCCAACAAATAGGAAGCTAGTACAAGTTTAAGTTTATTCATAGTGTCTAACCTAAGAGTTATCTGTCTAGAAATTTCAAATTTCCAAGAACTTGAAATGCTATGTACCTATACCTATCCACCTCAGTCCAGAGGGTCCTGCTTTCCCTAGTGTAGAGAATGTCAGTTCTTGCATTTTATACTGAGCAGCTTAAACTAATTTGAAACAAATAATGAGGATGTTCAAGTACTGGAAATGGCACAATCTCAGATTGTTAGTAAAAGCTTAAGCCACGGAGACAATTATGCTATTAAAAATAGCAAGATTTAGTTTAATCCATTGTCTTGGTGTTTAATTCAGTGCTATAGACATTGTGGTTCTATAATTCTTTTTCTGAGGTACAGTTCTGCATATTGTGGGATATTTAGCAGCATCTCTGACCTCTACCCTCTAGATGACAGTAGCAATCTCCACACAGTATGGCAAAGCAAAATGTTTCCAGACACTGCAAAATGATGCCTGGGGAGCAATATTTCCCTTAGTTGAGAACTACTAGTTTATTCTGTAACAAAAAGAGAAGATCAGAGTTTGATAATTTGCCCTGTTAGGCCTATCTAACTCAAAATATGTACTAGTTCAAGGTTATGTATTTTGTTAATTTTTAGTAACAGCTTATTAAGTGAAAATCTTACCACATGTACCTCTCTTGAAACAGACAAGTGAAATAAGCAGGTAATAACACCACCTTGATTTTGTACAGATTTTTATTCTCACCATTTTCTTATTTCTTTCTCTGCAATGTATTTGTAGAAAAGATTCAGTTTTAAAGCAACATCACAAGCATGAATAATTCTAGCAGCTTTGGCTTAAAAGACGGCCAAGTATGAAGGATTTATAGTTAGGAAAGTCAAGAGAGTAGTAACTCTAAAGTCTATTGTCAGCAGAATTCTATTAAAACTTGGCAATGCATCTTGCCAAACACCTGAAGGTCTCCACTCTGTTGTAAGATGGAGCCTCTAAGGACAGAGATTTGCACAATGAAAAGTTGATGAGGAAGGCTAGGTTTAAATGAGAATGGTTGGGCTTCCCTGGTGGCGCAGTGGTTAAGAATCTGCCTGTTAATGTAGGGGACGCGGGTTCGGGCCCTGGTCTGGGAGGATCCCACATGCTGCAGAGCAACTAGGCCCATGAGCCACAACTACTGAGCCTGCGCGTCTGGAGCCTGTGCTCCGCAACAAGAGAGGTCACGATAATGAGAGGCCCGCGCACCGCGATGAAGAGTGGCCCCCACTTGCCGCAACTAGAGAAAGCCCTCACACAGAAATGAAGACCCAACACAGCCATAAATAAATAAATAATAAATAAATAAATAAATAAATGGTTATTGTAAAAAAAAAAAAATCAAGGTAGATTGAGAAAAAATACACATCACCATACATCCAATAGAAGCAGATAATTAAAAAAAATAATAATACAAAAACAAAAAGAAATTTAAAACTTTTTGGATATAAATGGTAAGATAGGTGATAGCATGGCTTCTGTAGAAAATGACAAGTTAAATATAAGGTGAGAGGAAAAGTCAACTAGATAAAATTAAAAGGAGATAGGTAAGATAAGGACGAATAGCAAGAAAATTGCAAACACCAAAATCAAATATTAAATTTATTTTTCAATATAGATTGAGTAGAACTGACATTTAGTAAGTGAATTTTGTCTTACCAAAGAAAGACTCCAGTCATTTTCTGATGATTTTCTCCAAAATATCTATGAAAATTCAGAGAAATAAATGATGAGAGTATGCTTGATATGGTGAAAAGGAAATGAACCATACTAAAATCATCATTATTAATCATCATCATCAGTAATATCAGTAATTTTTCCTAAAGTTCCTAATTATATACACTAAAAAAGATTACTCACATCCAAAGAAAAACAATAAGAGAACTGTATCTTGACTTATCTCTCTATGTTTTTGAAAGCCATTATTACAAAGACAAATCCCTTAAGATACCTAAGCATTTAAAAAAAAAAGAAAAGTTGCCAACAAAGAAAAAAAAAAGAAAGACTTCAGCTGGTGTCAGACTTTTGATTATCACTCCGTATTTAGAATTAGAAAAGCATTTGCAACAAATTCATGGAGGTGTATTGTTTCTGTGCCAATCATTTTTTATCTAGCAATGTTATTTTTCAAGTTTGAAATCAACAGAAGTGAATTTCCCATATAGGCCAAAATGTGCCCTTAATTAGTTAAATACTCGAAGAAGTGAATTAACAAGATATTTATTATAATAAAATAATACTGGAGAAATTATGAAATAAAAAGTATTGCAAAAATTATTTAATTAATATGGAGATTTGGTCATGTACTATAAATTGGATGCTATAAACCCAGTGCTGGAGGGTGGCCCTTCAGGGTTTTTCTTAGCTCTCCCCTCTCTTCACGTCTTTCTTTATTTTGAACACAGAAAAGTACATACACAATAACTTTTAGCTTATTGATAGTCACTTATAATAATAGTACAATTTAATCCAAGTATCAAATCATTCAAGGCCAATAAAACAAATCTTAAACTGTCTTATCTAAGGCATATAAATATCTTTATAGTTATTATACTTAGATTTCAATGTAAACTTTTTACAGGCATCTAAACATATGCTTGTTAAAAGAGTGATAGGATAAGAGATAACTTATATTTCATTATATTAACACTTGCATATATTAAAATGCTTATAATTGGACAATTAAATTTCTTATTAAGAAACAAGTATTATTTTAAAAATTCAGCTTATATACATAAACATAATTGCATTTAAAAATTAGGCAAAAACACTGGAAACGGGCTTCCGTGGTGGCGCAGTGGTTGAGAATCTGCCTGCCAACGCAGGGGACACGGGTTCGAGCCCTGGTCTGGGAAGATCCCACATGCCGCGGAGCAACTAGGCCCGTGAGCCACAACTACTGAGCCTGCGCGTCTGGAGCCTGTGCTCTGCAACAAGAGAGGCCGCGATAATGAGAGGCCAGCGCACCGTGATGAAGAGTGGCCCCCGCTTGCCGCAACTAGAGAAAGCCCTCGCACAGAAACGAAGACCCAACACAGCCATAGATAAAAAAAAAAAAAAAAAAAAACCACTGGAAAGAAAAGTATCTTGAAAGGCAGCTGTAGTTTTGAGTGGCATTATGAATTAATTGTTTATATTCAGCTTTTTTTGGAATGTCTATAATTTCTATAATTTTGATAATTTAAAAATTGAGTTTTATTAAACATATGCATTTAATGATATCTTTATAAAGTGGAGATATGTAGGGGAAATCACAGAGTTCTTGACATCAAAAGAATATTCTTTAAAGTATTGTCTTTTTAATTTTTGAAAGTTAAGACATGATGTGAAAGCAATAAACAACACAAAACTAAATGAAAACTTGAATTTTTCAACATTTAAATATAAGTACATTCACATCTATATCATATATGTACAGTGAGAACACCTTAAAGGACCTCTTCATTAGCCCAGATGGATCCCTCTTTAGCTCCCATTTAATAATCTCCCACCAAATGTAACCATTATCCTTATTTCTACAAACATAAATTAATCCTATTGTTGAACTTCATGTGAATGAAGTTATTCAACATATTCTCTTCTCTTCTCTATCATCTATCTATCTATCTATCTATCTATCTATCTATCTATCTATCTATCTATCATCTTTCCACATATATAATCATTCAATATATGTCTGAGTTTCATGGAACATAATTTTTTAAAATTGCTGTGTAGTTGTCCATTGTATGACTATATGATTGTAAGCTAATTTCTTCTACTTTTAGTAGGCATGAGTTGTTTTCAACTTTGGGCTATTAGGAATACAGCTTCCATAATATTCTTATACATGTATTTTTGAGTAAATAATAAATTGTGCCATTTCTGTGTCGAGTGAAAGCTGGGTGTAGTTTTAGTAGACACTGCCAAACAGCTTTGCAAAGTGATTCTACCAATTTGTACTTCTATCAGAAAAATATATAAAAATTTCACTTGATCTAAATGCTTGTTGGGGCTTGACATTATCAATAATTTCAATGTTAGTTATTCTGGTGTGTTTGCAGAAAAAGCACATTATGGTTATTTGCATTTTCCCGATGGCTAATGATGTTAGATGTCTTTCCATAAGTTTATGTTTCATTTAGATATCCTTTTTGAAGTACAATACTTGTTCAACTATTATGTCCATTTTTAAATTAGTCTTCTTTTTTCTTATTGTTTATAGAACTGCTTTATATTTTTGATATTAGCATATTGTTAAATAAATGAATCACATATCTATTTTTAATATGTTCACTGAAAGCTAGAATTTTCCTCTAAGAACAGCTTTATCTGTAAATTATAAAGACTAATATCAATTTCAATTTGATTTTCCTCTCTGATGAATTATGTAAATTGCAAATCTCAATTTGCTAACATCTGGGAATTTGTGTGGTACTTACGATATTGTTTTGTACTTGATTCCACTATCATAGAAGATTCTTGCTATGATTTCAATCTTCTGAAATTAATTGAAACTTGTTTTATGATCTAGTTATGGTCATGTTGATAAATAGTCCAGGTACAAGTATACAGTTGAAAGTATAGTCAGAAATATATATACATAAATAAAATTTAAATATATACATACTTATTTAAATTAGCTAAACATGTTGAAACTTCAACTATCATGGATTCTATCTGTTTTTCTTTTCAGTTTCATCTGTTTTTTTCTCTAATTTTTAAAGTTATATTTTTAATGTACATATACCTTTACTATTTTATAACTTGCCATTGAATTTATCCTTTTGTTTCTTTATTCTTGCTCCCAAATTTCTATTTCTGATATAAGGATAGTTCTACCATGTTTCATTTGGTTAAGATTTTCATGTTATATATTTTCAATACATGTATATTTAACCTGTGAAATTATATTTAATGTGTGCTTCTGACGAATGGCATCTTCGTATGTTTTGTGCTTTTTAACTGAGTGCTAGATATGGTGTATTAAAATCATAGAGGTATGATCTTATCTTCATATTAAGAGGTTTCCATTTCCTTTTGAAAGGCTGATAGAGCACAGTTAACCTTTAACTCTTTCATAATTTGAAGTTAGGCTTTTAAAACGCTGTTATTTCAGTTTTACCTTTACTACAGCAGTTAGTCCTTCTGAAATCTCTACTGACATCCTGGCATGTGCTGCAGGGCCTTTCCACCTTGGTAAACTTTCAGCTAACATCTCCATCTCCAGCCTTATATGGCTGCTGAATTCTTTGCTGGGTTGTTTATGTCCCCAGCTCTCCTTTCTGCATACATCTCAATAACAGCTAACACACAGATATTTGGGCTCACCTTCCTATTGTCACCTTCTCTACAGAATCTTGTCCTTCAATTCTCAGTGAATTTGGCATCTCCAAACTTTTAGTTTTTACTAGGACTCTCTTCTGCCATAACTTTAATTGGCAGGTGTTCTGAGGAAAGAGATTGGATTAATGTGACATTCACATTGCTGTTCTTCCCTAACTTTCAGGAATTGAACTCGTCTAAGTTGGAACCATTGATTGTTCTCCAGTGCCACCAAATCTTTGTTTTATGATTTTTGTTTAGCATTTGTAAGTTTTTTTGGAAGAAGAGTAGGCCAATGTAGGGTTCTCCATCATGACAAGAATATTTTAAAATTGTATTTTTGAAATTTTATCAAGTTCTATAAAATATTAATTGATTATAAGCATAACCAGAAGTATTTAAAATTATCTGATAATAGTTTCTTCATAGATTCTAATATAGGAAATAAGTCATTTTCGATTAGAGGTACTAGAAGCAATAATGATTAAAAGAGAAAAGCAGGTGATTTTTCTCTATTATCTCCCAGGCATGATTAAAAAGTATTTCTAAATATTTTTATAAGAACTTTAAAAACTTTAATAATAATAAACTTTATTGAAATATACATATTTGTTTTATTCTCCACATTGTCAAATAATTTAGCTTTTTTTTGCAAAACTTGACTCTGAAACGAAGTCTTTCTTGTCAATTATTTTAAAATAATATATATTATAAGATGATATAGCTAGAGGATTTAAGGCCCTTTAATAACTAAAGACCTCTTTTTAAAAATAAGAAAATAGTTTTCTGTAAGTAAATCTTTATAATACTATCACATGTATCCAATGCAATGCAACAGGATTATAAATCAGCACAGAAATTTCTGAGTTATAAATTTCATTCAAAATACATCAAATAAAATTTAAAATATCTTCATTTAGAGTTTTCCTGTGAATTCAGTATCTTTTTTAACTTTTGTCATTTCTTATTTTACAACTTCATTCATTTGATTATTTTTTCTCTTCCAAGTTTAAAATTTTCTGATTCTTTTTAAATGTAAATATCTTCTTGAGAATATCTACTTCATATTTTGTTGTCTTAAATTTTCCCTCTGTTTCATGACTTTCTTTTGGAGGGGGTGGGTGGGTAGGAGAATTAAGTATTAAGCAGTCCCATTATCATATGAGGACCAATCAAGCACACTTTTGTTCATCAAAATTTTCTTTGATCAGCCTGTAACATTTTAGTCCCTAGGATGGAAAGTTCTTTTGACCATTACATGACACTTTTTTCCTAATCTATTTGGTTTGATACATACAAAACTTAAGTAGCTGTTTTAAGACTAGGTATACCAAGAAGAATCTCAAACATAGAGCTAACTTAGAGATTCTGTACTAAAATTTTAAAAAAGAAACTAAAGGGTCCTAGAATTGCTTTGTGTATGTCCACAATGACTAGATTTATTTTGTTTGATAAAATATTAATATCAATTAAACCTGTCACATTTTGAATTATATTAGAAAACACTGAATTCCCAAGCCACATGATTTACTTATCACCACAAACACACATACACACATGCACATACACACACATGCACACACACACAAATTTAAAAACATTTAATCAATGAACATATGTACTGATTTTTAAACTTTTTCTTCATGATAATTAAATACCTATGAGTTTTATTAAAATGATTTCAAAATTATAATAATAATAAAATATATGTTTGATGATGCTCTGTGGTTGATAAACATCAGTCTCATTTGCTATGGATTATGTGACTTTAATCTGGATCTAAGATTTCTTGCCTCCATTTTTTAGCATCTCCCCAGGACTTAGTCCTAGGATGAGACAATGTGTATCCTTCTATATTGCATATGTGCAAACACATATATTTAATTTAAAAGATCCCCTGTGGGATAAAATTGTCATACCATCTTAGAATGAGCCTCTCACCTTTATTATTAACATAATTGCAATTAAAAAAATTAACATAAATGATTTGACCTATTGACTCTAGACATAGAGATTTTCAGTGGCCAAGTGTTCAGTAAAATAAATGTGCTTCAGTGCTTATGAAATGACTGTCATAATATACCAAAAATACCCTAGGAGGAGTTGTACTTAGTCTTCCCCATATTTTCAACTAATGAAATAAAGTAGTAGATTATACTCTTTATCATTCTCTTGATAATGATACGGAAAGTAAATTTTGGGAAAGGTATTGAACTAAAATTAAGAAGCAAAATGTGAGGTGTGAAATACTGCACTCAGAGGAGTTTGGAGAGTTTTGGTTTGTTTTATTCCTTTATATTCTTTTTCTTGTATTAGTTTTGTACGTTTAAGAGGACCTAGTCTCACTCACATGCTTGACTTATCAGTGAGGTAAGTACAACAGGAGCTCTTTTTTCTCCCCAGCTCCACCATGTTTATTGTTTTATAGACCAGACAATTAAGGGTGATGAAGGTTAGGGCTTTTCCCAAGGTAGTACAATTCGTGATTGACAGAAATCACACCAAACCATAACGTTTACTCCAAATCATATGATTTTCTGCACTATATCTGAGGAATAAATGAGCTAAAAAAAAAAAAAAAAAGTGTGCTTTTCCTGAATGATTCTCCTGTGGTTTTTTTACTCCTTTATTGAATCACATAACTTTAATATCCAAGCTAAAATGTTGAGTTTTGACATTATGCTTACAAAGAGCCCTGCGTTCCCTATGTGATCTCAAAGCAAATGGGTTTTCGAGTATAAAGTATGCCCATCATCTTCATGTGACCAAGCAGTTACATCCCTGGAAACAGCCTGCGGAATTTTCCTTTTTTGCCAGTATATTTCTTTATTTTTTTTAATGTATCTTAATTGGAGTATAATTGCTTCACAGTGCTGTGCTATTTTCTGTTGTACAACAAAGTGAATCAGCCATATGCATACCTATATCCCCATATCCCCTCCCTCTTGAGCCTCACCTCATCCTCCCTATCCCACCCCTCTAGGTGTTGCAAAGCACCAAGCTGACCTCCCTGTGCTATGCTGCTGCTTCCCACTAGCTATCTATTTTACATTTGGTAGTGTATATATGTTGTTGCTTCTCTCACTTTGCCCCATCTTCCCCCTCCCCACCCCTCTGTGTCCTCAGGTCCATTCTCTATGTCTGCGTCTCCATTCCTTCCCTGCCACTAGGTTCATCAGTACCATTTGTTTTAGATTCCATATATATGTGTTAGCATACGGTATTTGTTTTTCTTTCTGTTGCTGTCTGTTTTAGTCAGGGTTTTCCAGAAAGCCAGAAACAATAGGATGTATATATTTATACATACATATATATATATATACATTTAAAGAGAAATTTATTTTTAGGAATTGACTCACATGATTTTGGGGGCTGGTAAGTGTGAAATCTGCAGTGCAAGCCAGGAGACTGGAAATTCTGCCAGGAATCAACATTGCAGTCTTGAGTCCAAAGGCAATCTAGAGGTTGAATTCCTTCCTTTCTGGGGTCCCTCAGTCTTTTCTTTTAAGGTCTTCAACTGATTGGATGAGGCCTACCCATATTATGGAGGATAATCTTTACTCAGAGTCTACCAATTTGTTATTCACATCTAAAAAATACTTTCACAGCAACATCTAGACTAACGTTTGACCAAACAGTTGGGCACCATAGGCTAGCCAAGTCTACACATGAAATTAACTATCACATAGTTTAAAGATTCACATGGTCATTGTAAGCTTGATAAAAGAAGGCCTTGAACTAGTTTTTTTTAACACTCCCTGCCCCAAATTACACACATAGCATAATGTGCTATAAATAAATATGTGTTTGTTGATTGAATGGAAGGAAGACAAATATAATGTCATAGAATATTTTCATTATGGTATAAGAAATTCATGACAGGAAAATGAAGATGTCTCTTTAACTGTAATTAATATATTTTTCAATGCAAAAAATTAAACTAAATAGAATTTTAAAACTGAGCGTCCTTCCCGTGTCCTCAAGTCCATTCTCTATGTCTGCGTCTTTACTCCTGTCGTACCCCTCGGCTCTTCAGAATTCTTTTTTTAGATTCCATTTATATGTGTTAGCATATGGTATTTGTTTTTCTCTTTCTGACTTACTTCACTCTGTATGACAGTCTCTAGGTCCATCCACCTTGCTACAAATAACTCAATTTCATTTTTTTATGGCTGAGTAAGGGTAAGCTGGGATGAAGTGAGAGAGTGGCATGGACATATATACACTACCAAATGAAAAATAGATAACTAGTGGGAAGCAGCTGCATAGCAAGGGAGATCAACTCAGTGCTTTGTGTCCACCTAGAGGGTGAGATAGGGAGGGTGGGAGGAAGATGCAAGAGGGAAGAGATATGGGGATATATGTATAGCTGATTCACTTTGTTATACAGCAGAAACTAACACACCATTGTAAATCAATTATACTCCAATGAAAATGTTAAAAAAAAAAAAACTGAGCCTCTAGCTTTGCCATTGTGAGCAGTGTGAGTCATATTCAATGACTTTATTCTTATACACAGAAGATGTATTCAGACATATATGCATACATACACACACACACACACACACACACACACACACATATATATATTTCCCAACCTTTAAATTTGTGATCTTCATTCTCAGACCCTCATCCTGAGCTGTTGGCATTCTGCAGTATCTTTCATTCTGGTGGTACTCTTGGAAGAAAGTTTAGATTAGTTTCCATTGAATGGAATTGAGGGAATAATGAAACTTACATAATATTTATCTCACAACCGGAGTAGGTGTTAAGTTCATAAAGAACAAGAACAAGTTTAAGAAGAATAAGAAAGAAAAAATATTGAGAGTACTATCAATATCTTAATAGGTTATGTGTGATAAAATATTATGGGAAGTAAAGATTATTCATACTAATTATAGAAGAGTTTATTTTTCTCTCTTCATGGAAATTGTGTGATTTTTAAACGATTGTATTTCAAATTTTACCAAGATTTATATTTCACAAATTTTATTGGTGATATCAAATTCTTTTGACCATTTGATCTCCTTCCCACCAGCTATAAAGCATTCTACATCTGCTTCAAAAAGTTAAGCTGAATATTTTCCTTCCCTTTGAATATGTAGTGCTATATAAATAATTCCAATCATTTCTTGATCTATCTACCTTATACCACTGCCTTAATAATCAAGTCTGTCTTCAACATTGCTGCCAAGGGTTATGTCTACAACAAAATTTTTATTGTGGAATGTCTTGCTGAGACTCTGCTCTCTGCCACACAGAAGTTAATATAAAGTATCTTGACATGGTATTCCTGTACATGATATTTGTGGTATTCTTTGATATAATATTTATGGTATTGTTGTTTATGACAGTCCTTTATAATATGTATTATTTCAGTGTTACAGTCACACACCATATGCTGTTCAGTTACAGTGAATGAATCACAATCTACAAACTCAACAATTCCACTTCACATGTTAACCCTGAGCTATGGAAATCCTTTCAACAATCTGTCTGTCAGCCTGCTGAATTTCATCATTGAAGAATCAGTTCAAATGTCCCCTTACTTGTAAAACACTTCCTAATCACTTTCTTCTTTGAGTGGTAAGGTGCTTGTTCTCTTTTCCTGATGTCAAAAATACTTGAGAAATGTTTCCCTCATAATAAGGCAAGCCCTTGTTTTGTTTCTTCTACGTGAAGTTACAACTTCACTTCTAAAGTGTGGGAACTGTGCATGTAGTAATTTTTGGTATACATAATCACATGCATTTGGAGTGGAATATTCCATTACACTCCCTGAGTCTTTTATTCCTTCAACAGTGGAATTATTAGAGTTTAGAAAGACCTATTGAAAGACCTAACACAAGTGATTACACCTTTTTTATTATTCAGGAGATCCAGAAAAATTCTTTTACTTTCCCTCATAACTTACTGATCAGTGTGAACAGAAAATCTATTTAAAAATCACAAAGATATGGCTCAAGAATGATATAAAAGTTTAAATTATACAGTAAAAGGAGTGCACTGACATAATTACACACTAAATTGGAAATTACTACTATAGAGTTCCTCAGTTAGGATACAGGGAAGAGAAGTAAACACAAAGACTCTAGCAAATTAGTATGGTTATGGGACACTAAGGGTTGCTAGGTCATAAATAAAAAGTGAGTCAGGGAAAGAAAAGTCTACATGGCAATTTCATTGGTTATATCAGAAAAACTGAGAATGAGAAAGAAGAAATAAACAGGCTATGCTTTTCCTAACAGATTCTAATTCTTCTTCTTCTTTTTTTAAAGTACACCTATGAGGATAACAGAAGAGAAAATTTGAAATGAAATCATCAACATTTTCATTTTAAAGTATAAGGAATATGTTCAAAACATTTGTTGTTTTTTCTTTTTTACAATAATATAGCAACTCTTTTATTCAAATAAAGTCTACACTTGACAACACAGTTCCTATTCCTAGCTATAAAATAAATGCAGAATTAGTGTGTGGTCATTTGTACCTCATTAGATTAGTCACTAATGCCTGTTGTTTACATTAGAAGCCATGTAATTACTGTTACCATTTAATGGAGTCACATAATATGTTAGTCATGCAATTAATATGCTTCCTGTTAAGATTACCAGGGGTTCAACATAAGGTATTCTGTCCCATTCATCTGAGAGAACACATGGCTGTTAAATGGACAGTTGTGGAGGTATGTAACTCAATGATCTTCTGTGTGGTCAATGACTTATTCATTGCAGTGGAAAACATTAGTTCAAATGGATATTTAATCCCATGGAAGAGAGTAGAGTTTACAAAATACTTAACAGATGAAATAAGGCTGTTTATCATGGCAATAGAATTGCTTGATTTACCAACTGGCCTATGAGATAAGAATTGTCTCCATTAATTCAAGAGCCCACTATAATGTAATTTCTGAAAGAAAAAAAAAATGTTCTTCCTATTTTTAAATATCTGTTTCCCATTACTCATATCTAAACTCAGTTTCCTACACTTACCACATACATAGCATATTCTACAGGTATTAGTAAAAGACCCTTTCTGTATTTCTTTATTTTTATTATTTAATAAAACCCTATCATCCTTCAAAACATAGGCCACCCATTCCCTTTATGATAAAGTTTTGCATGAATATAGTTTCCTTTCTTGAATGTTTGTTTTGCTTATCTCAATGCATGACACATTGGGATGACTGAATGGTTGGTAAATTATTTCATCTCTATTTTCTGCCAGTTTCATGGTTATCATTTGAAGTATCATTTCTTTCTTTTGTCTGTTCTCTGAGTCCACCCATTAAGGATCTGCACAATATACAAAGTTTTCTCTAATCATTCAAGCCTTGTAGTATGCAAGATCTAAAGAAAGAACAAAGTTTTGAAAACAAAAGACCAGATTGAAAAAATTGACTCTACCTACCTCATCCAAGAACCAAAATTTGCTTAGATTTCTTTATATATATATCTGTATCTTTATCTATATCTTATCTATATCTATCACTAGATATCAAATAGTATCTATTGAGATAAAAATAAGACATTATATTTAAAATTCTCTTTGAACTGCAAAACTTTTAGTAAATTTTATCACATTTTTAGTGTTTAGACACCATATATATATATATATATATATATATATATATATATATATATATTTTTACAATCATGTATTTCTTTCATTGTTCAAATAAAGAACATATAGGAATACTAGGTACAGACATATCGCTAAGAAATTGCAGGTTCAGTTTCAGTAACCATTACTGACTGACTGACCAGGGTGGTGGTTGCTGAAGGGTGGAGTGGCTGTGGCAATTTTTAAAAAATAAGACAACAATGAGGTCGGCCTGCACTACCTGACTCTTCTTTTCAGGAACGATTTCTCTGTAGCATGCAATGCTGTTTGATAGCAATTTACCCAAGTAGAACTTCTTTCAAAACTGGAGTCAAGTCTCTCAAACCCTACCACTGTTTTGTCAATTAAGTTTATATCCTTTGTTGTCATTTCAAAAATCTTTGCAGCATCTTTACCAGAGTAGATTCCATCTCAAGAAACCACTTTCTTTGATCATCCATAAGAAACAACTCCTCAGCTATTAAAGATTTATCATGAGATTACAGCAATTCAGTCACTTTTTCAGACTCCATTTCTAATTCTAGTTCTCTTGCTATTTCTACCATATATTATTTACTTCCTCCACTGAAGTCTTATAATCCTCAAAGTCATCCATTAGGGTTGGAATCACCTTCTTCCAAACTACTATTTACTTTGATCTCTTCTCATGAATCACAAATGTTCTTCACAACATATGGAATGGTGACTCTTTTCCAGAGGTTTTCAATTGACTTTTTCCAGATCCATCCAATGAATCATTATCTATGGCAGCTATAGCACTATGAAATGTATTTTTAAAATAATAACACTTGAAAGTTGAAATTATTCCTAGAACCATGGGCTTCAGAATGGATATGTTAGCAGGCATGAAAACAACATTAATCTCATTGTACATATCTATCAGAGCTCTTGGGTAAACAAGTTCATTGTCAATGAGCAGTAATAATTTGAAAGGAATTTTCTTTTTTCTGAATAGTGGGTTTCAACAGTAGGCTTAAAATATTCAGTGAACCATGTTGTAAACAGATGTGTTGTCATCCAGACTTTGTTGTTGCATTTATAGAGCACAGGCAGAGTAAATTTAGCATAATTCTTAAGGACCCTTAGGTTTTTGGAATGGTAAATGAGCATTGGCTCCAACTTACAGTCAACAGCTTCATTAGCCCCTAACAAGAGAGTCAGCCTGTAATTTGAATCTTAACTGACATTGACTTCCTCTCTCTAGCTTTGAAAGTCCTAGATGACATCTTCTTCTAATAGAAGGGTATCTCATTTATACTGAAAACCTGTTGTTTAGTGTAGCCACCTTCATTAGCTTAGCAAGATCTGGATAACTTGCTGGAGCTTCTACATTAGCATTTGCTGTTTCATTTTTCACTATTATATTATGGAGATGACTTTTTTACTTAAACCACATGAACAAACTTCTGCTTGCTTCAAACTTTTCTTCTGCATCTTCCTCACTTTTCTCAGCCTTCATAGAATTGAAGACAGTTAGGACATTGCTCTGGATTAGGCTTTGGCTTAAAGAATGTTGTGGCTAATTTGACCTTCTATCCAGACCAGTACAATTTTCTCCATATCAGTAATAAGGCTGTTTTGCCTTCTTATCATTCATGAGTTCACTGGAGTAGCTCTTTTAATTTCCTTTAAGCATTTTTCCTTTGCATTCATAACTTGGCTAACTGTTTGGTGCAAGAGGCCTAGCTTTTGGCTTATTTTGGCTTTCAACATGCCTTCCTCATTAAGCTTAATCATTTCTAGATCTTGATACAAAGTGAGAGATGTATGACTCTTCCTTTTACTTGAACACTTAGAGGCCATTGTAGGGTTATTAGTTGACCTAATTTCAATATTATTGCATCTTAAATAATAGGGAGGTCAGAGGAGAGAGAGAGAAATGAAGGAATAGCCAGTCAGTGGAGCAGTAAGAACACACACTTTATTGATGAAGTTTGCCATCTTACATGGATGCAATTTTTGGTGCCCTTCCAAATTACAATAGTAACATCAAAGATCGTTGATTGCAGATCACCATAACAAATATAATAATAATGAAAAGTTTGAAATATCACAAGAATTACCAAAATGTGAAACAGAGACATTAAGTGAGAAAATGTTTTTGGAAAAAAATGGTGCTGATAGACTTGTTCAACACAGGGTTGCCACGAACCTTCAATTTGTAAAAATGCAATATCTTGGAAGCACAATTAATTGAAATGCAATAAAATGAAGTATGCCTGTATTAAAACATAAACTAGAACCTTCAAAGAATAAGTCTCTGACCATTCAATATTTTAATTTTTCTTTGGAATTCTAACTCTATGTAAAAATTAGGCTAAAGAAGTTGCTCTCCCACTAAGAATAGTGATTTTTCAATCTTCCAGTACTTTGACATGTTCTTCATATTCAAGGCAAGATAGACTCATAAACTTCCCATTAAGATTCAAGAATTACTGAGAAACAATTAACAATTTATGTCCCCTATGTCCCCCCTTTTGTATGTGAGTGTTTATTGGAGTCACCTATGCCTATATTACTATTATATATTACATATAGAGAGAGCACATTGATTAACTTTTAAGAATTTTGATCTCTGGATCAAAAGGAGTCTATCATGTTTACACTGAATGAGATATTTATTTGCTTCACTGAGGAAAGGTTAAGTGCAATTGTTAATAAGAAGAATGGACTCAGATGATTTCTAAACTTTCCTGACCCTTTGAGTTAATCTGTGGCCATGTGATTTGCTTAGGTTGAGGAAATAAAAAGAGATGTGCTATGTGTTACTTCCATGCAAATGCTTTAAGAGTTATTGGTGTGCTGTTGATCTTACTCTCACTCTTGTTCTTGTATTCCCTCTCATTTTCTACTGCTATTATAATTATTGAAACACAAGTCAAGAGGAAACTCTATGAGACTGGATCCTTGATGGATTAAAATGAACAGATCAAGATGGCCAACTATTGTTCAACTTGTAGTATAAATGAGAAATAAATTCTGTAGCATTATGCCACTGAATTTTTGGGATTATTTGTTACTGCATCTTTACTTGTTTATCCAGACTGTCATATATACTTTTACTACCTGATACTACCTCTTTCCCACCCTGTTTCTCATTTCTCTTTAGCACTTAACAACTTCCTAACAGATGAAGCACTTTTCTTATTAAAATTTGCTTATTTGTTTCCCAGCCTTCCTCCAACAGCAAGAAGAAAATTGAATCAGAGGGTTGCATGGGTTATAAGAAAGTGCTGTCATGTAGGGAAATATATAAATTATACTAGGGAATCAGCTTAACTGTTGACTGTAAAAATAAATTTATGTTTTCATTTTTTTACCCAAAGATGTTAAAACTAAATTTCAAGACCAGCGCTGTTCAATATGAAAGTCACTAGACATGCGTGGTTATTTCAATTTAATTTAATTATCATTTAAAAATTAAATTAAATTTCACTTCCTCAGTTACACTGCTCACATTTAAAACCCCCTCTAGCCAGATGGAATTATTCAGTGACTATGTATCAACCAGTGAAGATATAGAATATTTCTATCATTGTAGGGCATCCTGTTGAGCAGCACTGTTCCTGACAACAGTAACGGAGAGGAGAGGATGCTCAGTCAGGAGTTGAAGCAACTTCATCATATTGTGGGTGAGGTGTTACAAGTGATAAATACGTTATATTCCTAAGAAAAATAAATAATGTAGAAATTGAGTGCTGACTCCCAAAAGAACAGAAATAACTTCCAAAGTGACAGATTTATTTTTTTTTTTAATTAGAAACTTAATAGCAATAGCAGAGTGCGGTGCTTAAGAGTATGGACGCTGTAGCCATACTCTCTAGCTACTAGCTTCATGATCTTGAAAACGTAGATTTCTATGCCTTGGTTTCCTCATTTGTAAAACTGGGATGATGAAACTACCTACATTATAGGCTCATGTGAGGATTAAATGAATCATTATATACAAAACTCTTAAAAGTGTGAGCATCTTGGTATCTTAAGAAGGAGGTAAGCTATAGACGACATTAAAACTGGATTAATGGATTTTTAATAGCACTAAACTTTCTCTGGCTTTGTTCAAGTAACCTTTCTACAATGTGCGAGTAAGAGCGAGCTTGTGTGAGCTGCATCCCCAAGTGAAACAGAGACCCTTGCGTTTATGAGATCAGCAGATGACGAGGCACTTTGGGGACACCTAACTGAAGAATAAAGGAGATTTAGGGTGCACTGTTCCACTTTCCCCATGGAATGAATAAAAACAGAGATATATTAAGAACTTTGTTCAATCCTTGCAAAATTTCCCAGACTGACAGAAACTTGAAACAGCAATTAATCCATCTCTTGAATCAGTTACATGATTTATGTGAACCTATTGTAAAAGTTAAAATGATTATCTCAGGCATTTACCAAAAATGCCTAGGAATATTTTTTGTTTCTCAAATGCATTTCAGTAACCAGCTAAGAGTGCTTCAAGGAGGCTTCAGATTCAAAGCCTGACAGGTCAGGATCCTAGATGTTAAGGGAAATGGGCTCTGCTACATAGTTTTTATTTGTTATTTGGGAGATTATATAATCTTCTATAAATACTTCTTCGTCCTGAGAACTACATTCATGCAGGAATTTATTTTCTAGGTTATTAACATAGGACACATCCTTAAAATAAGCACTGCTATTAAAACTAAAATTCAGATTTGTAATAAATTTAATATCTTCAAGTAGAAATCCTCATTTTTATCTGTTGTACATAGAGGGTAAAATGAAGTAAGTAGCTAACAGCAGGATAAAATCACAACAGGGAGTGCTGAACAGAGACTAAAGGCCTCTGGAGAACAGTAGATGGCTTGAGGAAGTATTATCATATATGTCATCTCTTTCTATTAAATTCAAGGACATAAAGGCACACATAGTTTGTGATAATCAAGTCTGTTTCCCACATATTTAGTTTACAAAACATCATCATGAATAGCAAATATTCCCAACAATATATATTTATGTTTATTTCAAACATCTTTTGCTAATGTGTCCATATTATGTAGAAGTCTGTAATTTAAAATTGTGCATTTGTAAATCTGGGCAAATAGTAAAATTTTATACTTTCAGAGATTCCCAAATGAATGGTTTTGGAATGGAATTACTGAATTTTATCACCCAGAAGCTACTGAAGAAAGATTATAGCTACTGCAGAGAGAATGTAAAATGCTTGCAACTTTTGGATATTCTGAATATACCTTTCCTATCTATGGCTGTCCATATAGTATAAAACAAGAGCTAAACATTAATCAAGAATAATTTATGCATACACACACATACTCATGAAACAGAAACTAACAAACCAAAAAAAAAAAACATACTCTACTTTCTAGAGAAGAAAGATACTGGTTTTGATTATTAAAATTACTTCTTTACACAATACATATATGCTAATAGTGGCCCATTTGTATTACATTCTACTGAAACAGATGTAAATCTGAAATAAACAACTTTGCCATTAAAACATGTGAACGTGTTTTCTGGCTTAAAATGATTGACTGATATTTCATACCCATGCTGTCATGGTTTCTGGAAAATCAGAGAGACGTATAAATATAGGAATATTGGCACAATCAAATGACCTCAAAGATCTAACAAACATTCTATAATTGATTTTGTAGTGGTAATTAATCCTCAGTAAAAATATATTTAATTTGATATTAAAATAAGAAAAAATCTGTTAGCTTCTTCTAGGTAACAAAACTGGTTAAGGTGTAATGGTCTTTGTGTAAATACTGCCACAGACCTGGGCACACTAGACAGTTAATGATGTTGATGATTATGAAGATGAAGATAATATATCAAATCATAAAGCAAATGTTCAATATGTATGGAAAGTTCTATATACAATTGTACATATCCAGATGAAAAAGATGTTTATACTTTTGTATTTATGTAATCAAACACTCTACTAACGATTTAGTTTTCAATTTCTACAAGGTGTCTTCTTATTACAAATAACTCACTGAAAGAAAAAAATCAGGGAAGATATGTAACGTGTTGCTAGAAATAGAAGAATGAAATATAAGAAGCAAAGGTATATATTGGAAGACCATATATTAAAGGTACAGTTATAGTAAATAATAAGAGAAGTTTTAGAGATAATATGTTAGCATAATTTCTTTTTTCTAAATACCTGCAATGAGAAAGTACAAGGACATAGAAAACTAAGAAATTAAACAAGGTACTGACATTAATAAAAACAAAAAGTTGCATAAGAAAACATAGGCTTATTTAGATTCAGCTGAATGACATAGTTATAGTCATATAAATTAATTATGAAATTATTCAGAAATTATCTCCTAAGAATTTTGAGAGAAAGGATGTACTGTAGGGGAGAAAGATCACTTACAGGAGCTAAATACTTCACTTGAAGTGACAAAGCATGAAATAACAGTGCATTGTTTAGAAATATTAAAGCACATACTATAAATAGTCAAAAATATTAAAATTGTACAGGAGGATTTAGTCATCAATTTAGTGACCTCCACTTCTCCTCCCCTCAATTTTTCTTTCTCCTATTATTCCAACATAAGAATATAAACATATCCACACTGCCAATTGTGACTAGATCGGGAAGGCACAGGAAATTCCTATTTTGATTATGTGCTTCTTACTCCTCGCTTTTAAACAATATGCAAATATTCTACAAAATATTTTTAAAAGTAAAGAAAAAGATAAATTAAATTAAAAAAACAGAATTTGAATGTGGTTAATAGTATAAAACTGCAGAAAGGAAAAGAATGAATGAAAAGAATCCCTTCTTTTTAATAAAAGTGAGTTTTTAAAAGAAAATTATAAAAAATGAATTTGTGTGTGATTTGGGGAAAATGGATCAATGAAAAGAATAGGGAGATGACTTAAGCCAAATTGCAGAGTTGAGGAATGGATAGGGTTGACTGATGTTAGATATCAATCTCTTTAATGGCTAGTGGGACATAGTGAAGGAAGAGGACTATCTGATGCAGCAAAGTCTGTGAAGAGTTAAGAATGGGCAACATAGTTGTAGTCGCTGATCCATCAATAACAAGAGGATGGGAGATACTCTGCTCACTTGACAAAATAAAAGGAAGAGAGACATGATGTAAATAAGGTTGTAGATGGAATGACAAGTTGTTGTAAAAGAATCAGGGTGATATCCTCTATCACATTTCTAGGACTTTTGATTTGGAGCTGTTTTCTGAGAGTGAGTGATGAGATAGGAGACAGAATCTGAAGGCCCCATGGGGGCAGACCCTGTGGCCATTCTATGTCCTGTTGTATCTCTAGTATGCTACATCAAGTCTTGCATATAGTGCCCAATATATGGGTTTTAGATGAATATATACAAAGACAAAACACCCCTAAAGTAAAAGAGAAAAAACTAAATCTGGCTATGCAAATTTTAACAAATGTGTTGCCAAATTTGAGGCTCTGAGTTTTCATCATTTTATTTTATTTTTCTATCTTCAAATGTTCTGAAAATTAGAGACAGGGCTAGCATCACAGGCATCTGATCTCTGTGGTTGTTCAGAACCCTGTGTGATCTGGAAGGCCAGAAATGGATTTCATGCTCTGCTGTTACAGACTTGAAATTCTTAAAAAAAATTTGAACAAGGGTCCCAAATTTTCATTTGACAGTAGACTACACAAATTATGTAGCCATTCATCACTAAGGGACCAAGGAGAAAAGTTTCCTGCCATTAGAAGATTCTTTCTTTGTTGTGTAAATCAACAATGGTGGTTTTTAAATCAATACTATTTACATTAAATAGATTAATCAAAAATATTTCTTTATGTACTTTAATACTTCATAACATTTGAATCTGCTACAAGTGTATAATAAGCACATTATTATCAAATACATTTCTCCATTATAATGATGTTATATAATTAAAGGTTAATATCCTTCACTTGACCAAAAACCAGAGATATACTTGCCCAATGCTTGAAGATTTCTCACTTTCTTCTTCCCACAATTCTCCCCCACCTCCCATCTCAAATGTTTGAATCTGTCTCTCTGGACTTTAATTTTAATGTTTTACGTCATGAGCCCTTTTGAGAAGAGAGCTTAAATCATTAGATTCTCTCCTAAGTACATGCATGCATGTATATGACTATTACAAACAGCTGAATACAGCATTTGTTGAATCTCAAAACATGAATTTACAAAATTTATAGTCAGAAACATCCATTGTTTCTTCTGATCATGTGTTCTGCTCTGTCCTATGCCTTTTTCACTCTAGTAATGCATTAAACTAAACAGAACTAATAAAATTTGTGCCTAATACAGAACTCATTGAAAGAGGAACGATTCCAGTTACAGAATGGTGTTTTGAGTTCTGAAATTCTAAACTCTAATTCAAAGTAAAAACTAGCATGCACCTAAAATATATACCCTTCACACCTTCTCTAATCTATTTGCTAACTTTCCACCTCTTGTAAACACTTACACTGCTGAATATAAATACATTTCTCCCCAAGAAATCTGAGTTTTGGAACTGCTTCTGTCTTGCAAAATATATTTCTACAAAGGGAATGGATTTGGAGAGAAAGCTAAATCCTTTCTGAGGAGCTGCATTTTGTCACATGCAATGATTAATTCTGTCAGGAAAATAGGTTCTATGAAGTACTGTAAACCCCTTTGGCAAGAAAATTCATTTAGTCAAAAAGTTTAATCTATCCTGGTGACAAAATTCTCTTTAGTTTATTGCTAAAAAATTGAGTTTTATAACTTCCATGCACTTTTGTAAAAAAAGATTGCCATTTTCTGATGATTTTATGGCAATCCTATGTCACATAAAAAGTAATTGATCACTATGTAGGAATTGAGATTTTGTATATTAAAAATGGATGGTTAGTATGATGTAAATATGTATTTTTCTCTAAAATATGTAAGCATTTTAATTTATTCCTCATGAAGTTTTAGGTCTGCAGATCTCTAAACAACCAAAATATCCTTTAATGATTTACGTTTCTTTTTAATTTTTAAAAATTTATTTAAAAAATAAATAAAACATAATGGTACAAAAATGTTGAAAGTAAAAGAATTGGAAAAGATATATTGTGCAAATACAAACCAAAAGGAAATTATATAATAACAGTTACAGTAGACTTGAAAACAAAAGCGTTACTAGAAATAAACAAGGGCACTTCATATCAACAAGTCCAATTTATGAGGAAGTTTTAAATTTGTATGCATTTAACTTCAAATTATATAAAGCAACAGAGCTACAAGGAAAAAATAGACAATTTCACTGTCATAATAGGAGATTTAACATACTGCTGTCATTCACTGATAGAGCATACCTCTTACAGAACCAGTAGATGCCCCACAAAAAAAAAATTAGTAAGGATATAAAAAACTTAAATAACGTGAGCAGCAAATTTGATTCAATAAGTAGATATATAGTCACTATACTCCAAAACTTTAAATTACAAATTATTTTCAAACACACTTGGAACATTTTTAAAACTGGCCATATTGTGCTATAAGGCAAATTTTAACAAATTTCAAAGTATTAAAATTATACAAAGGGTGTTTCTTGACATGTAGTTAAGCTACAAATCAGTAACAAAAAAATGACTAGAAGTTATGAAAAACACTACTTCTAAGTAACCCCCTAAGAAACAAATCACAATTAGAGTTAGAAAATAATTTGAGCTGAATGATAATACCAAAACTTGGATGTGACTAAAGCTGTGCTTATAGGAAAATGTATAGTCCTTTTCTTTTTTTTCAAGGTAACAGTAGAGTTTTTTTTTTTTAATTGCACACGTCTATAAACCTAATAAATAAGTTTTCTCTATTTTTTTTTTATACAGCAGGCTCTTATGAGTCATCAATTTTATACGCATCAGTGTATACATGTCAATCCCAATCGCCCAGTTTATCACACCACCCACCCACCCCACCTTGGCTTTCCCCCCTTGGTGTCTATACGTTTGTTCTCTACATCTGTTTCTCTATTTCTGCCCTGCAAACCAGTTCATCTGTACAATTTTTCTAAGTTCCACATATATGCGTTAATATATGATATTTGTTTATCTCTTTCTGACTTACTTCACTCTGTATGACAGTCTCTAGATCCATCCATGTCTCAACAAATGACCCAATTTCATTCCTTTTTTATGACTGAGTAATATTCCATTGTATATATGTACCACTTCTTCTTTATCCATTCATCTGTGGATGGGCATTCAGGTTGCTTCCATGACCTGGTTATTGTAAATAGTGCTGCAATGAATATTGGGGTGCATGTGTCTTTTTGAATTGTGGTTTTCTCTGCGTATATGCCAAGTAGTGGGATTGCTGGATCGTATGGTAATTCTATTTTTAGTTTTTTAAGGAACCTCCATACTGTTTTCCACAGTGGCTGTATCAGTTTGCATTCCCACCAACAGTGTAAGAGGGTTCCCTTTTAGCCACACCCTCTCCAGCATTTGTTGTTTGTAGATTTTCTGATGAAGCCCATTCTAACTGGTGTGAGGTGATACCTCATTGTAGTTTTGATTTGCATTTCTCTAATAATTAGTGAAGTTGAGCAGATTTTCATGTGCTTCTTGGCCATCTGTATGTCTTCTTTGGAGAAATGTCTATTTAGGTCTTCTGCCCATTTTTGGATTGGGTTGTTTGTTTCTTTAATATTGAGCTGCATGAGCTGTTTATATATTTTGAAGATTAATCCTTTGTCCGTTGATTCATTTGCAAATATTTCCTCCCATTCTGAGGGTTGCCTTTTTGTCTTGTTTATGGTTTCCGTTGCTGCGCAAAAGCTTTTAAGTTTCATTACGTCCCATTTCTATATTTTGGTTTTTATTTCCATTACTTTAGGAAGTGGATCAAAAAAGATCTTGCTGTGATTTATATCAAAGAGTGTTCTTCCTATGTTTTCCTCTAAGAGTTTCATAGTGTCCGGTCTTACATTTAGGTCTCGAATTCATTTTGACTTTATATTTGTGTATGGTGTTAGGGAGTGTTCTAATTTCATTCTTTTACATGTAGCTGTCCAGTTTTCCCAACACCACTTATTGAAGAGTCTTTTCTCCATTGTATATCCTTGCAGCCTTTGTCATAGATTAGTTGACCATAGGTGCGTGAGTTTATCTCTGGGCTTTCTATCTCGTTCCATTGATCTATGTTTCTGATTTTGTGCCAGTACCATATTGTCTTGATTACTGTAGCTTTGTAGTATAGTCTGAAGTCAGGGATCCTGATTCCTCCAGCTCCATTTTTTTCCCTCAAGACTGCTTTGGCTATTCGGGGTCTTTTGTGTCTCCAAACAAATTTTAATATTTTTTGTTCTAGTTCCATAAAAAATGTCATTGGTAATTTGATAGGGATTGCATTGAATCTGTAGATTGCTTTGGGTAGTATAGTCATTTTCACAATATTGATTCTTCCAATCCAAGAACATGGTATATCTCTCCATCTGCTGGTGTCATCTTTAATTTGTTTCATCAGTGTCTTATAGTTTTCTGCATACAGGTCTTTTGTCTCCCTAGGTAGGTTTATTCCTAGGTATTTTATTCTTTTTGTTGCAGTGGTAAATGGGAGTGTTTCCTTAATTTCTCTTTCAGAGTTTTCATCATTAGTGTACAGGAATGCAAGAGATTTCTGTGCATTAATTTTGTATCCTGCAACTTTACCAAATTCATTGATTAGCTCTAGTAGTTTTCTGGTAGTATCTTTAGGATTCTCTGTGTATCATATCATGTCATCTGCAAACAGTGACAGTTTTACTTCTTCTTTTCTGATTTGTATTCCTTTTATTTCTTTTTCTTCTCTTATTGCCGAGGCTAAGACTTCCAAAACTATGTTGAATAATAGCGGTGAGAGTGGACATCCTTGTCTTGTTCCTGATCTTAGAGGAAATGGTTTCAGGTTTTCACCATTGAGAATGATGTTTGCTGTGGGTTTGTCATATATGGCCTTTATTATGTTTAGGTAAGTTCCCTCTATGCCTACTTTCTGGAGTGTTTTTATCATAATGTGGTGGTGATTTTTTTTTTTTTTAAGAAATTCACATTCTTTTATTTATTTATTTATTTATTTATGACTGTGTTGAGTCCTCGCTTCTGTGCGAGGGCTCTCTCTAGCTGCGGCAAGTGGGGACCACTCTTCATCACGGTGCGCGGGCCTCTCACCATCGTGGCCTCTCCTGTTGCGGAGCACAGGCTCCAGATGCGCAGGCTCAGCAATTGTGGCTCACGGGCCCAGTTGCTCTGCGGCATGTGGGATCTTCCCAGACCAGGGCTCGAACCCGTGTCCCCTGCATTGGCAGGCAGACTCCCAACCACGGCGCCACCAGGGAAGCCCATGGTGGTGAATTTTAATGAAAGCTTTTTCTGCATCTATTGAGATGATCAAATGGTTTTTATCCTTCAATTTTTTAATATGGTTTATCACACTGATTGATTTGCATATGTTGAAGAATCCTTGCATCCCTGGGATAAATCCCACTTGATCATGGTGTATGATCCTTTTAATGTGTTGTTGGATTCTATTTACTAGTATTTTGTTGAGGATTTTTGCATCTATATTCATCAGTGATATTGGTCTGTAATTTTCTTTTTTTGTAGGCTCTTTGTCTGGTTTTGGTATCAGGGTGATGGTGGCCTCATAGAATGAGTTTGGGAGTGTTCCTTCCTCTGCAATTTTTTGGAAGAGTTTGAGAAGGATGGGTGTTAGCTCTTCTCTAAATGTTTGATAGAATTCAACTGTGAAGCCATTTGGGCCTGGACTTTTGTTTGTTGGATGATTTTTAATCACAGTTTCAGTTTCATTACTTGCGATTGATCTGTTTATAGAATAGAGCAACCAAACCAATAAACAAATCCACCAATGATAACAAGGGTAAAAAACTATACTTAAAAAAAAGACGGACAGAACCCTAGGACAAATGGTAAAAGCAAAGCCATACAGACAAAATCTCACAAAGAACATACACATACACACTCTCAAAAAGAGATAAAGGAAAAAAAAATATATATATATATTTAAAATAAAAGGAGGAGAGCAATCAAATCAATAAACAAATCTACCAATAATAATAAGCTCTAAATACTAAACTAAAATAAACATAAAACCAGAAGAAAATTAGATGTAGACTGCAAAGTCCAAGTCTACAGTTGCTCCAAAAATCCACTGCCTCAATTTTGGGATGTTTCCTTTTCTATTCAGGTATTCCACAGATGCAGGCTACGTTAAGTTGATAGTGGAGATTTAATCCATGGCTCCTGAGGCTGCTGGGAGAAATTTCCCTTTCTCTTCTTTGTTCGCACAGCTCCTGGCGTTCAGTTTTGGATTTGGCCCACCTCTTAGTGTAGTTCACTTGAGGGCATCTGTTCTCAGCCTAAATAGGACGGGGTTAAAGTGGCACCTTATTAGGGGCCTGTGGCTCACTCATGCCTGGGGGAGGGAGGGGTATGGGATGGGGGGTGAGCCTGAGGCAGCAGAAGCCAGCGTGAGGTCGCAACAGCCTGAGGTGTGCCATGTGTCCTCCCGGGGAAGTTGTCCCTGGATCAGGGGACCCTGGTAGTGGCAGGCTGCGCTGGCTCCCAGAAGGGGAGGTGTGGATAGTGACCTGTGATTGCATGCAGGCTTCTTGGTGGCTGCAGCAGCAGCCTTAGCATTTCATGACCATCTCTGGGGTCCGTGCTGATAGCCATGACTCATGCCCGTCTCTGGAGCTCGTTTAGACAGTGCTCTGAATCCCCTATCCCTGAGCACCGGAAGCAATGGTCTTTTGTCTTTAGGCAGTTCCAGACTTTTTCCTGGACTCCCTCCCAGCTAGCTGTAGTGCACTAGCCCCCTTCAAGCTGTGTTTATGCCGCCAACCCCAGTCCTCTTCCTGGGATCTGACCTCTGAAGCCCAAGCCTTAGCTCTCAGCCCCCACCTGCCCAGGCGGGTGAGCAGACAAGCCTCTCAGGCTGGTGAGTGCTGGGCGGCACCGATCCTCTGTGCGGGAATCTCTCCGCTTTGCCTTCTTCACCCCTGCTGCTGAGCTCTCCTCTGTGGCTCCGAAGCTTCCCCCCACAAACCCCCATCTCTGCCAGTGACAGGGCTTCCTAGTTTGTGGAAACTTTCCTCCTTCACAGCTCCCTCCCAGAGGTGCAGGTCCCATCCCTATTCTTTTGTCTGTGTTTTTTCTTTTTTCTTTTGCCCTACCCAGGTACGTGGTGAGTTTCTTGCCTTTTGGGAAGTCTGAAGTCTTCTGCCAACATTCAGTAGGTGTTCTGTAAGAGTTGTTCCACTTGTCAATGTATTTTGATGCATTGGTGGGGAGGAAGGTGATCTCCACATCTTACTCCTCTGCCAACTTGAAGGTCCTCTATAGCTTTCTTTTTACTAGCATTTATTTATTAATCTTTAAATTTATGGACTATGTTTTTATTGTCAGATCTAGAACTCTTAAGCCCTGGATCCTGAAGTTTGTCTCATATTTTTCTAAAAGTTTTATAGTTTTACATTTTACATTTAAATTCATGATATATTCTGAGTTAATATTTATGTAACATGTGAGAGTTACATCTTGTCTCATTTTATTTTTTGCTTACATATGTACAATGCTTCAAGCCTCATTTGTTGAAAAATCTGTCCTTTTTCCATTTAATTTCTTTTGTATCAAAAATAAATTGAGCACATTTTTTTGGTTCTTTTTCTGGGTTCTCTATTCCTTTCCACTGACTTACATGTCTATCCTTTGGCCAAAACCACACAGTTTTAATTTTTCTACAGAACAGTACTGTACCATATATACCGTAGCTTATACATAAATCTTGAAATTAGTAGATGATTCATTGCACTTTATTCTATTTCAAAATTGTTTTAGATGTCTAGTCCTTTTGCCTTTTCATGTCAATTTTAGAATATCCTTTTCTATTTCTACAAAAAATACTGGGTTTTTTGAGAGGAATTTCATTAAATCTATAAATCAATTTATATATAATTGACATAATTACTGTGTTGAGTCTTCCTATACATGGACATAGTCTATCTATTGATTTATTTAACAAATCGTTTTGATTTGTTTCATCAGCATTTTGTAAGTTCAGCATACAAGCACTATACTTGTTTTTTTAGATTTATACCTAAGTATTTTCTTTTCAAGTGTTGGTAAATATTATCATATTTTTAAACTTTGGTTTACTTCATATTCATTGTTAGTATATAGAAATGAAATAGACTTTGGTGCATGATCCTGTGTCTTGTGACCTTCTTAAATCATTTATTAATTCCAGGATACTTTTTTTCCCTTTTAGGTTCATTGGGATTTTATACACAGACTACCATATCATCTGCAAATGAGAATTTGTTTATTTTTTCTTTCCAATATATATGTCTTTATTTCTCCTTTTCTGCTTGCGGTGATTAGAACTTCCAGTTCTATGCTGAATATCAGTGATTAGAGAAAATCTCTTTGCCTCTTTGATAATAGAGAAAAAAAAACATTTAGTTGTTCACCATTAATTATGATATCACCATTAGGTTTTTGTAATTGTTCTTTTCAAGTTGAGGAAGCTCCTCTCTATTCCTATTTTCCTTGGAGTTTTTATCCTGAATTGTGTTGAATATTTTCAAATGGGCTTTCTGCATCAATTCATATGATTCTAGAATTTTACTTCATTGCCTTGTTAATATTGTGGTTTACATTAACTGATTTTCAAATATTGAATGATTATTCCATCCCTGGAATAAGCTTCACTTGGTGTTGGTACATAATTATTTCTATATATTGCTGAATTCTGTTTAGCAATACTTTATTAAGATTTTTACATCTATATTATTGAAATATGATAGTCTATAGTTCTTTGTTTTTTTTTAATCCTGCCTTTGTCTGGTTTGGGTGTCAGGTAAATGAGATGGGGAGTATTCTCTCCACTTCTATCTTCTGGTAGAAATTGTGTAGACTTGGTGTTAATTCTTTATTAAATATGTAGTGAAATTCTCTAGTAAAATCATTTGGGCCTTGAGATTTCTTTTTGTGATACTTTTTTTATTCCAAAGTCTATCTTATCTGACATTAATATAGGCACTCTTGCTTTTCTTTGATTGCCTGCATGGTATATCTTTTTCCATCTTTTTACTTACAACCTATGTATATAATTATATTTGAATTGAGCTTCTTGTGAATAATTAATTTTTTTCTTTCTTTCCTTTTCTTTCTTTCTTTCCTTCTTTCTTTGTTTTTTTTTTCTTTTTTACTCTGACAATCTCTGTCTTTTAATTGGTGTGTTTTGACTATTTACATACAATGTAATTATTAGTATGGTAGGGAATGAGTCTGTCATTTAATTTTTGTTGTTGCTTTCTCCTTATTCTCTCTTTCTCCCTCTCCTGTTTCTGCCCTTGCTGGGGATTATTGGAAAATTTTATAATTTCATATTGATTTATTGATAATGTTTCAGAGTGATATCTTTTACAGAATTTTTTAGTGGTTGCTTTTGTATTTATTATACATACATAATCTATAGCATTCTATTCTTTCTATTGATGATGAAGATTTTACCCATTCATGTGGAGTGTAGAAATCTTATCTCTCTTTATCCTTTTTTATAATATAATTTGTATACACATTTTCTCTCTGTATATGGAGAACCACATTAAACAATATTAAAAATTTTTGCTTCAATAATCAAGCATAATTTAGAAAACACAAGAGTAAAAATAAAGTCTATTTATTTATTAAGAACTGTGCTCTTTCCATTATCCTTTCTTCCTTTCTGATGTCCAAGATTATTTCTTTTGTCATTTACTTTCTTTTAGAGAATGTACTTTAGCTGTCTTTTTAGGATATATCTGCTAGCAACAAATTCTCTCAGTTTTCATTCACCTGAAAATGTATTGATTTGCCCTTTCTTACTCGAGAATATTTTCACTCAATATCAAATTCTGGGTTGGTAGTTTTTTCAGCACTTAAGATATGCACCATTTTATTCCAGTCTCCATAGTTTCTGTTGAAATATCTGTCATTCAAATTGTTTTTCTCTTATAGGTAATGTATTGATTCTTTTGGACTGCTTTCAAGATTTTATCTTTGTTTCTAATTTTCACAGATTGAACTCTTATGTGCCTTAGCATGAATTTTTTAAGGTATCTAAATTGGGGAAGCTAATTCACTTAGCTTCCTGTATCTATAGTTTTATGTCTTGGCTAAATTGGGCAAATATTCACTATTAAATGTTTGATTTTTTTTTTTTTTTTTTTTTTTGGATTACACTTCTCCTTCTTTGACTCCAATGACATAAATGTTAAATCTTTGTTACAGTGTATTTCAAAACATCTCTGAAACTCCTCAAGTTTTCTTAATCTACTTCTCCCTTTTGTTAAGATTGGTTAATTTCTATTGTTTTGTCTTCAATTTCACTGATATTTTCTTCTGTCCTCCACATTCCACTGTTCAGGCATTCATGGAGTTTTGTGTTTTTGTTTTGTTTTGGTTTTGGTTTTTGTATTCCTTAAATCTAAACTGTCTGTGTCTTCTTTGTATCTCCTATTGATTTGCTGAAGCTTTTAATTCTTTAGCATTTGTTTTAAATATGCTTGTAATTGCTAACTGAAACATTTTTATAATGTTGCTTTAAATCCTTGTCACATAACTCTAACATCTGTGTCACCTTGGTGTTATTTTCTGTAGATTGTCTTTTCTCATTCAGTTGAGAACTTCATTGTTCTTTGTATGATGAATGACTTTTAACTAAAATCTAGGCCTTTGTGGTATTATGTTAAGAAACTCTGGATCTTAATTAAATTTTGTCCATTAGCTGCACATTCAGACATTATTGTTGCTGGAGAAGGAGGTGCTGCCCAGTTATTGTCATGTGGAAGAAAAATTCCAGGTTCTCCCCCTTGACTTTCATTGACATTAGGAGAGGGAAGAAATCCTTGTTACTGCATGATGAGAGTGGGATTTAGGATCCCTGCTAAGCCTCTGCTAATAACTCCCTGACTAGGATGGGAAAGGACACCTTGTTGTTGCTCCTCACTTTGCTTCCACCAACATTGCAAAGGGAGTGTGTTCCTACCACTAAGCAGCTGTGAAAATCCTGACATTTCACTAGGTTTTGCCTTAAGTAACCCCAGGGGAGTGAGGGGAGAAGGGACATCTTATTACCACTAGCTAAGGGTTGAATCTAAGCTCCCCACCTGGTCTCCACTGGCATGTCAGGGTGGGGGTTCTTGTTAAGCTGAGTTTGGAATGAAGTCTTCTCTCTTCACTCACTTTTCTTTAATGCTTCCTCATTGCTGGAGTATTGAGGTACCTCTATACAGCCTGATGAGTGCAGAAACCTAGAGTCTCTACTCAACTTTTTTTGGCAGCTTTCTGATTTCCTGGATTTTCCAATATCCTGACTGGGCACTCGCCATTATATCATTCCTACAACAAGTTTCCAACAGGTTTTTCACCTTCTCTCTATTTTTAACATGTTTTTCACCTTCTATCCATTTTTAACAATCTCCTTATGTTTGTTTCATTTATAATGTTCAGGGTTTTTAGCTCTATTTCATGAAAGTAAGAGGGATATTTTCTTATCCCTATGTCCTAAAGTGGACATATTTGTCCACTTTATTTTTCCATAACTAGTATTTATAAGAATATTTTTGTGGAAAATATTTTTACTCATGATAACTATGACTTTTTACTGAGAGTAGAAATAATAATTTTACCTCAACAATATGAATTATACACATACTAGTGGGCAAGGAGGCTGGAAGCAAGATTTGAATATGCATCAAAAAAGGAGAGTCCTAAATAACTGAGAGGTAAAAAAGTAAAAACAAAACAAAGCAACAACAAAAAAACTGATACTTAAGAAAATATTGAGTGTCAATTTGGTGTAACTAAAAATATCTAATCGGTTCAATAGAAAAAGGAAAAATCACAGTTGGGAGTCAGATTAAAATTTTAGGATCACAACCAAAAATCAGTACAATAAACTTAGTTAAAAGGAAATAAAAGGTAATTGTCCTTTGTAATTTTTGTTTACTAGTACTTGTTTTATGGATGTCAATAATCTGTCCTACCAATCCCACCCATTTTCCTCCTAGACACAAACTATTCATGGATAATTTCCTTATATCTATTCTCTATTCAGAGATTCTTTTCTAACAGCCTATGCAATGTAGGAAGCAAAATGAATGATTCCATTTCTTGGGCACAGGTCTATAGAAAGAGAGATAAGATATGATTCAAACTGGTTGTCTTTTTTGACACTTTGGTATTACAATTAAAAAAAAATACTGCATAGTCTGCTGAACTTTTGATCTGAGAGGCTGTGTAAAGCAAAGATAACTGAAGCAAAGCACACCTCAAATCCAAATAGTGAATCAATCTCTCTGAATAAAGTTCAAGACTTGTGTGGCCTTGGAACCATTGGGAAAATAATATGGCTCCTGACTTACCAGCTTCTACAGCAAATCTTTAGAAGCCACATTTAAATTCTTGCCTGTGGGTTTTATAACATATCTCTCTTTGTTTATGGAAATTAGGTTTTTAAAATATTAATGAGACTCTCTCATTTAGGTAAATGTTATTCTCTAAGTTCTCAAAATTTAATACAGAACATGGTTTTTTCACATATTATCACTTGACTTTTATTCTAAGATTTAAACTGTAATTGATAATCTTTTCTTTGAAAGCTTGTAAATTAAAAAAGAGTAGAGCATAGAGAAACAAGGAGAGGGATAGGGAGGGTGGGAGGGAGATGCAAGAAGGAAGGGATATGGGGATATATGTATATGTATAGCTGATTCACTTTGTTATACAGCAACAACTATCACAACAATCTAAAGCAATTATACTCCAATAAAGATGTTAAAAACAAAACAGAACAAAAACTATAGTACAGGATTGAAAGCAAAAAAAAAAAAAAAAAAGAAAAAAAAAAAATAAAAGAAACAAGGAGAAATCCAAGGCTTGTTTCGAAATTTATCAGCATATAAAGTGACTCATTTAAAAAAACTATATTATTGTGAGTGATAAAATACAGAGTGGAGAACACTTTCCAGAATAATCTAATCAACTCAGGAAAAAGTAAAGTACAACAAGGTAGGATAAATAATAATTTGTACATAAATATCTGTCCAATACAAGATGAGATATTACAAGTCAAATTAATTAAGAATGATTACCAAATACAATGAATGTAATAAATCATTTGGGAGATAAGAGTTGGAGAACTACATTAGGCTCAGAGCACTTCATGGATGATTAGGTCAGGCTGGGGGGAAATGGAGGAAAAAATTTACACTCATTTTCAAATGAGAGTATTAAAATTAATATTTCTAAGTTTTAAATACCAAAAGTATAGGTCTACAATAACCATAAGGAATTAGAGGATTATGGAATCTAGAAAGGAGAACTGTCACCCAGGGAACTCATTTTAACAAGGGAAAAGTTCTATTTTTGAAAAATAAATAAATAGATAAAGCCATTGATCATGTAGTAAGGCATACGAGTAGAAGAAAAGTCTGGTTTTGAGTAGGTCATCAGAGGACACTAGTCAGTAATATAGTGCAGTTGTATGATGATACAATTGTAAAAATATGGTACTGATCAAGAATGCTTGCTCAGTGTTATATAACTGATGCAGTGTGAGCTCATAATTGTTACTGTATTTCCACTCACTGGTCTTTTGGTGTGACTCTCATCCCATCCCCACACTTTTGTGGTACTCTTTGGGACTCAAGGGGAATTTTTGCTTGGAAAAGGAAAGTAGCTAGATCTTATGGAAACATGCCACAATTTTGATTATCTTACTATTGTATTCTTTCTTGTGAAAAGCAGAAAAAAAGCACTCCATTCTACAAAAATATTTGGAATGGTGTTTTTTTTTTATTATGGCATCATTCTATACTTATAAAAAGATGAAACTGTCATCACTATGGAAGAAAAAATAGGGTGTAGTTATTCCATTTATTTATCAAGTTGCACCAATCCAAATATGGTCATTTTTTCTAATCACCATTTTTTTATTGATAAAGACTTGTATCTGAAAAATGTGAAAAAAAATTTGCATTCATCATTCTGCAAAATGGATGTTTCTACTCAGTAAGCCCTTATGCCTATATTTTGGATACATCAGACCAGAATTTTAAAAATTGTCCAATAATACTTCAATATGAGGAGATAAATGGCTCGAGAAAAATATTTATATTAACTGTTCATGTTTCCACATTTATGTGGATGTACTCCCATTAAAAAAGAGAATACTGATGAAAAATTAATCCCTTGAAGTTGACATTTCAGAACTAGAGTCTAGAATTATAATTCTTAAGCTAGAATGCTCTAACATAGGAGAATGAATCTAATGTTGTTATTGGAATAAACTGATTTATCCATCTTGTAAGGTATAAAAGTAAAACTGAAAACATTATAAAATTCTATAGTGTGATATATTGGACTCTAGAAAAGATAATTCAATTTCCAAAAAAGAAGATAAAAATTAGTACTTTTTGGAAAGATTTTATATCCATCATACTAACTCCATATGACCTCATCAGACATCATCATGCTGGACAATATGCAGTTGAAATAATATCATTCTTTAAACGTACCTTGCTTTTAAATTCTTTTGAAAATCAAAATGTTTACAGATACTCCATGAATTATTACTTGTAACTATTTTATAAAACTCAAATCAAGACACTTTCACAGAAAATGTAGAAATACAAATTGAGTGCTGGCTCAAATGAACTCAGAAAGTTAATAAGAGCTGTTTACTATAAGGTCACTACTATACCAATATCTTAATTTCTATAAACTTCTATTTACATTGTCCCAGATACAGGCAAAAAAAGTTGAGCTTTGTAACACATCAACTCTCACTTGATGATGGATGGAGGCAAGGAAAATATATCTGGAATCTTGAGGAGAGAAAGGGAAAGTCTTCAAAAACATCAAAAATTCTTTAAAAGTGGCAAAGGATAAATAGTTGCGGGAGAGTTTTAATAATAAAGCATTTTGTAATAAAAGGTCTATGTATTTAGCTTGGCTAACAGTGTGGAAGTCATTCTAGTTTTCTTCCTTTCTCTTACCCCATCATGTACCATGTTCTTGTTCCATGTACTTTTTTACTCATTATGAAAAACCCTTTCCAATGCTGATTCATCATCTCTCACTTGAGCTACAGTGATAGCTCCCCAACTACTATCCTTGATTTCAGTTTATCTCCTCCAGCACACTCACTTCATTTCCACCTTCAATCCACTGTCGACAACCTCCAAGTAGTTTTCCAAAGTTTATCTTCAGCCACCTAATTTCATCTCTAATGAATTTCAAAGACACTCAACAACCTGTAAAAGCCTGAACACATAGATGCTGTAATGAAAAACTTGAGGTGACAAAATACTATTGAAAAGAAAAGAAAAGGTATACAACTAATGCATCAGAGTCTCAGAGAAATTGGTAAAATTTAGAGCAAAGGTGTAATCTTATGATAAAGTTAGGAGATACTGCAAGGTAAATACATTTGAATATACTTTAACATACATTATTGAACACTTTACTTAAGTACATAGAATACAAGGATTAATAAGGATCCTTTTTTCCTTGAGCTGTTTCACATTTAGCAGGGAGACAAAACTCATTTTGATAGGCATTATATAATCAGGAGAATATGAGGTCAGAAGACGCACAGAGGAATGACAGCTCAATTCAACATAGGGCGGTCAATAAAACTATTGCCCTTTACAGGCATGAGCTTATGAAGTGATATTTTGGATTCAACCTCAAAGATGAAAATGATGTCTGGGTGTTGCATCAAAAGACCACATTCAACAGTTACATAAAGGCATGCTCTACCTGTTTATTTCAAGATTCTTAACATTTAAAAGGTAATCATGGTTTCTAAATTATTTAAATTTTCTTTAAAAAATATATTTTAAATAATATATATGTAAATTATATATGATGCATGATTACACAAGTATATATTACGTAAACATTTATAAAATATACAATTATCCAAATATAATTTTTGAATGATTATAACATATCTCACATTTTAATTTTTCTAACCCATCAACTTCTCTAAACCAACTTCTCACTTCTCTATCAAGCCAGTAATAGTGGTACATCAATGAATTGAGATAACAGGAAGCTATTAAACAGAATCTTATGATAAGCAGGGTAATGAAGAAAAGAGCATGGTTTTTTGAATCTTTGCAGGCAGAGATACTTGTAACTGAGCCTAATTCTGATGATCATTATACAAATACTTGCTTCTAGTTTTTATCATCTCAATTTTGTGCTTTCATTTATTTTTGAAATGGAAGACTAATATTTACCAAATGGGTGCTTTTGATTTGAATGAACTTGCACGAATAAAATGCAACACCAAGGTCTTTCACAGAGTTGCAACACTGAACATGTATTAGCCATCCCCCACCCCCAACCATTCCTAAGAATATTTGTTTAAGAAAACTGAAGACTCTTTTTTAATAATTTGAAGAATTCTGGACACTAATCTTGATAGTGTAGTTTGGATTTCATTCAAATGTAACAAATCAGTGTATGCCATATATTTAGGTATGTTATTTCCTCCATTAAATACTTAGCATTATCATTATTCCATAGCATTTTTTCTCACATGTGTTTGTGTTGTTCTTGGGATACAGTGAGTACAGTGGTTGACTAAAATGTTCTCGAGTCAAACAGCCTATCTTGGATCCTGGCTCTACCTCCTGGTATTGGAAAAGTAACTTAACCTCTTTGCTCCGAAATTTTCTCAAGTGTCAAAGAGATATAGAATGTTCCAACCTACTTCAGTAGGTTGCTACAACAATTAAATATGATGATATGTGTAAAGGGCTTACCACAATACCTGGCATAAATAAAGGGCTCAATAAATATCACCTGCTTCTGCTCTTGTTGTTTCTATTGCTGTTGTTTCGAAGGATCATTCTCCTCCATTCAGCCACATCAAGAGATCCCGACATGATTATCTACCCCAACCCCTCTCACTTTGATCAGGAAAAAAACCTGGTGTGTGTTGATCTAGGTGCACACCATTGGAGATTATATATATATATATATATATATATATATATATATATATATATATATATGAGTTTGGATTCAGTGGAGATTGTAAGGAGAGCTATGCCAGTGCCACACACGCCCCAAAGCCACTCTGTGCAGAGCTGAACTCTAAGGCTGAACTCTGCGGAAGAAGGGTTCTCTCCCACAGGAAAAAGAGAGTAGTGAGTAAGTACCCAGCTACCCCCGTTGTACAAGGACCTAGCTGGAGAAACCGATTTCTCTCCACTATCTCCCAGAGTACTGAGACAGAGCTTCCATGTCTTGGGGGAGGGAGGAGATAGGAAAAGAGGCAGATAAGAATATCAAAGGGCGTTAAAGGCAGGAGGTTTCTGCTGTCTACATCCAGGACTTCAGCAGGAAGTCTGGTCGTTCTGGGAGTACCCCAGCCAAGGATCCACCCACTAAGTACTTGGGCACCCTCAGCCCTGAGTGCAAAACCCACACCTGCCCCCACTCTGCAGTCATTCCTTGTGTGCACTCCCAAGTGCAGCAGAGAGATCAAGTCTGATAAATGGAATGCTAGCAGACAAACAGACCACAATCTATGGACTGAGAGTAGAACAAGCAGAAGAGTGGTCTGAGGAGTGAAGGAATTGGGGAGATATTGTTTAAGAGTAAAAATCTGCAACTAGTAAATATATAAGTCCTGGAGAACTAATGCACAGCATAGTGATTATGAACAATCACACTGTTTATATACAAATAATTGCTGAGAGAGTAAATCTTAATTGCATGATCACAAAAAAGAAATGATAATGATGAGACATTATAGAGATGTTAGCTAATGCTACAGTTGTATTCATATTGCAATGTACAAATGTATCAAATTAACACTTTTGGTAAACCCTAAACTTACACAGTTATATGTCAATTACCTCAACAATAATATAAATAAATACACACATACATACATACATAAAATTATGCAGTTTCTCTGAACAAAACCCCTAGTGGTTTACCATCCCATTCTAAATAAAAGTTAAATTTCTTACAAAGTGTCTAGTCCCAGGTATGTCTCATGTTCTCTATCCTGATACTCTAATACTCAAACACTAACTCTTCTGCAGAAAAATTGGTCTCCATATTTTCCCTGAAATATATAAGGTGTTTCCCCACCTTAAGAATAAAAGCATAGAGTAAGTGATGCACATCAAAAGCATTACAGGTGGAAGGAGCAGAAAGAATAAAAATCCTAATATTAGGAAAGGGTCACTAACAAAGCTTCCTAGAGTCATGTGGAGCTTATACAACAAATTGGAAAATTGAGGATCTCCAAATGAATGGCTGATTTTCTCCATGAGACATTTGTTGAGTCCCATAGAAATTACTTGCTATCTGGGAAGGTAGTAAGCTAGCATAAAAGCTTCTAAAAGATAGAGTTAAAAAAACTCATTTCTGTAATGAAAACTATAATTGAACACAAGAGCAAAACAAACAAACAAACCATGAATGTAGTACGGATACAGGTTACAACATAAGTGAACTTTGAATACATAAGGCTAAGTAGAAGATTTAGTCACAAAAGACCACTTATAGTATGAATTTAAATATATGAACTATCCATAATAGGCAAATCTACAGAGATAGAAAGTAGATTCGTGGCTGCTTGTGGCTGGTGGGAAAGGAGGTTTGGGATCAGGATTTCTTATGAGGGTAAAGAAAAAGTTCTAAAATTGATTGCGGTGAAGGATGCACAATTCTGTGAATATATAAAAATCCACTGAATTGTACATTTTAACTGTGTGAATTATATCCTGTGAGCCATTAACTGTATGTATCCTGTAGGCCTCAAACTGTTCTAGGTTACTTTTTTTTAAACACCTTTATTGAAGTATAATTGCTTCACAATGTTGTATTAGCTTCTGCTGTATGACAAAGTATCAGCTATACGTATTCATATATCTTTATATCCCCTCCCTCTTGTGTCTCCCTCCCACACTCCCTATCCCACCCCTCTAGGTGGTCACAAAGCACCAAGCTGATCTCCTGGTGCTATGCAGCTGCTTCTGACTAGCTTTTTACATTTGGTAGTGTATATATGTCAGTGTTACTATCACACTTTGCCCCAGCTTAACCTTCCCCCTCCCTGTGTCCTCAAGTCCATTCGCTATGTCTGTATCTTTATTCCTCTTCTGCCCCTGCCCCTAGGTTCATTAGAATCTTTTTTTTTTTAGATTCCATATATAGACTCTAGTATAGCATATAGTATTTGTTTTTCCCTTTCTGACTTACTGCACTCTGTATGACAGACACCAGGTCCCTCCACCTCACTACAAATAGCTCAATTTCATTTATTTTATGGCTAATTTTCCCTTGTATATATGTGCCACATCCTCTTTATCCATTCATCAGTCCATCCATCTGTTGATGGGAACTTAGGTTGCCTCCATGACCTGGCTACAGTAAATAGTGCTGCAATGAGCAATGCGGTATATGTCTCTTCTTGAATTATTGTTTTCTTAAGGTATATGTCCAGGAGTGGGATTGCTGAGTCATATGGTGGTTCTATTTTTAGTTTCTTAAGGAACCTCCATGCTGTTCTCCATAGTAGCTGTATCAATTTACATCCACTCCAACAGTGCAAGAGGGTTCCCTTTCCTACACACCCTCTCTAGCATTTATTGTTTGTAGATTTTTGATGAAGGCCATTCTGACCGGTGTGAGGGAACACCTTACGGTAGTTTTGATTTGCGTTTCTCTAATGTTTAGTGATGTTGAACATTCTTTCATGTGTTTGTTGGCAATCTGTATATCTTCTTTGGAGAAATGTCTATTTAGGTCTTCTGCCCATTTTTGGACTGGGTTGTTTGTTTTTTTGATACTGAGCTGCATGAGCTGCTTGTATACTTTGGAGATTAGTCCTTTGTCAGTTGCTTTGCTTGTAAATATATTCTCCCATTCTGAGGGCTTTCTTTTCATCTTGTTTATGGTATCCTTTGCTGTGAAAAGGCTTTTAAGTTTCATTAGGTCCCATTTTCTAATTTTTGTTTTTATTTCCGTTTCTCTAGGAGGTGGGTCAAAAAGGATCTTGCTGTGATTTTTGTCATAGAGTGTTTTGCCTATGTTTTCCTCTAAGAGTTTTGTAGTGTCTGTACTTACATGTAGGTCTTTAATCCATTTTTATTTTATTTTTGTGTATGGTGGTAGGGAGTGTTCTAAATTCATTCTTTTCCATGTAGCTGTCCAGTTTTCCAGGCACCACTTATTGAAGAGGCTGTCTTTTCTCCATTGTATATCCTTGCCTCCTCTATCAAAGATAAGGTGACCATATGTGTGTGGATTTATCTCTGGGCTTTCTATCCTTTTCCATTCATCTATATTTCTGTTTTTGTGCCAGTACCATACTGTCTTGTTTACTGTAGTTTTGTATTATAGTCTGAACTCAGGGAGCCTGTTTCCTCCACTCGGTTTTTCTTTCTGAAGATTGCTTTGGCTATTTGGTGTCTTTTGTTTTTCCATACACATTGTAAATTTCTTTTCTATTTCTGTGAAAAATGCCATTGGTAGATTGACAGGGATTGCATTCAGTGTGTAGATTGCTTTAGGTAGTATAGTCATTTTCACAATGTTGATTCTTCCAAGAACATGGTATATCTTTCCATCTGTTTGTATCATCTTTAATTTCTTACATCAGTGTCTTATAGTTTTCTGCCTACAGGTCTTTTGTCTCCTTAGGTAGGTTTATTCCTAGGTATTTTATTCTTTATGTTGCAATGGTAAATGGCAGTGTTTCCTTAATTTATCTTTCAGAATTTTGTCATTAGTGTATAGGAATGCAAGAGATTTCTGAGCATTAATTTTGTATCCTGCTACTTTACTAAATTCATTGATTCATTAGCTCTAGTAGTTTTCTGGTAGTATCTTTAGGATTCTCTGTGTATCGTATCATGTCATCTGTACACAGTGACAGTTTTACTTCTTCTTTTCCGATTTGGATTCCTTTTATTTCTTTTTCTTCGCTGATTGACATGGCTAAAACTTCCAAAACTATGTTGAATAATAGTGAGATTGGGCACCCTTGTCTTGTTCCTGATGTTAGAGGAAATGGTCTCAGTTTTTCACAAATGAGAACATTGTTGGCTGTGGGTTTGTCATATATGACCTTTATTATGTTGAGGTAGGTTCCCTCTATGCCTACTTAGTGGAGAGTTTTTATCATAAATGCATGTTGAATTTTGTTGAAAACTTTTTCTGCACCTATTGAGATTATCACATGGTTTTTATTACCCAATTTTTTAATGCGGTGTATCACATTGATTGATTTGCGTATATTGAAGAATCCTTGCATTCCTGGGATAAACCCCACTTCGTCATGGTGTATGATCCTTTTAATGTGCTGTTGGATTCTGTTTGCTAGTATTTCATTGAGGATTTTTGCATCCATGCACATCAGTGATATTGACCTGTAGTTTTCTTTTTTTATGACATCTTGTCTGGTTTTGGTATCAGTGTGATGGTGGCCTCATAGAATGAGTTTGGGAGTATTTCTCCCTCTGCTATATTTTGGAAGAGTTTAAGAGGGATAGATGTTAGCTCTTCTCTAAATGTTTGATTGGATTTGTCTGGGAAGCCAACTGGTCCTGGGCTTTTGTTTCTTGGCAGATTATTAATCACAGTTTCAATTCAGTGTTTGTGATTGGTCTGATTATATTTTCTATTTCTTCCTGATTCCGTCTCAGAAGGATATGCTTTTCTAAGAATTTGTCCATTTCTTCCAGGTTGTCCATTTTATTGGCATATAATTGCTCGTAGTAATCTCTCATGATCCTTTGTATTTCTGCAATGTCAGTTGTTACTTCTCTTTTTCATTTCTAATTCTGTTGATTTGAGTCTCCTCCATTTTTTCTTCATGAGTCTGTCTAATGGTTTATCAATTTTGTTATCTTCTCAAGAACAAGCTTTTATTTTATTGATCTTTGCTATCGTTTTCTTCCTTTCTTTTTCATTTATTTCTGATCTGATCTTTCTGATTTCTTTCCTTCTGCTAACTTTGGGTTTTGTTTGTTCTTCTTTCTCTAATTGCTTTAGGTGTAAGTTAAGGTTGTTTATTTGAGATGTTTCTTGTTTCTTGAGGTAGGATTGTATTGCTATAAATTTCCTTCTTAGAACTGCTTTTGTTGCATCCCATAGGTTTTGGGCCATAGTGTTTTCATTTTCATTTGTTTCTAGGTATTTTTTGATTTCCTCTTTCATTTATTCAGTTATTTAGTCGCGTATTGTTTAGCCTCCTTGTTTTGGTATTTTTTACATTTTTTCCCCTGTAATTGATATCTAGTCTCATAGCATTGTGATTGGAAAAGATACTTGATAAGTTTTCAATTTTCTTAAATTACCAAGGCTTGATTCGTGACCCAAGATATAATCTATCCTGGAGAATGTTCCATGAGCATTTCAGAAAAAAGTGTATTCTGTTGTTTTTGGATGAAATGTCCTATAAATATCAATTAATCCATCTTGTTTAATGTATCATTTAAAGCTCCTGTTTCCTTATTTATTTTCATTTTGGATGATCTGTCCATTGGTGAAAGTGGGGTGTTAAAGTCCCCTACTATGATTGTGTTACTGTCGATTTCCCCTTTTATGGCTGTTAGTATTTGTCTTATGTATTGAGGTGCTCCTATGTTGGGTGCATAAATATTTACAACTGTTATATCTTCTTCTTGGATTGATCCCTTGGTCATTATATAGTGTCCTTCTTTGTCTCTTGTATTAGTCTTTATTTTAAAGTCTATTTTTTCTGATATGAGAATTGCTACTCCAACTTTCAGCTGATTTCCATTTGTGTGGAATATCTTTTTCCATCCCCTCACTTTCAGTCTACATGTGTCCCTAGGTCTGAAGTGGGTCTCTTGTAGACAGCATATATACAGGTCTTGTTTTTGTATCCATTCAGCCATTCTATATCTTTTGGTTGGAGCATTTAATCCATTTACATTTAAGGAAATTATCGATATGTATGTCCCTTTACCATTTTCTTAATTGTTTTGGGTTTGTTATTGTAAGTCTTTTCCTTCCTTTGTGTTTCCTGCCTAGAGAAGTTTTTTTAGCATTTGTTGTAAAGCTGGTTTGGTCGTGCTGAATCCTCTTAACTTTTGCTTGTCTGTAAAGGTTTTAATTTCTCCGTCGAATCTGAATGAGATCCTTGCTGTGTAGAGTAATGTTGGTTGTAGGTTTTTCCCGTTTTCTCACTTTAAATATGTCCTGCCACTTCCTTCTGGCTTGCAGAGTTTCTGCTGAAAATTCAACTGTTAGGCTTATGGGGGTGCCCTTGCATGTTATTTGTTGCTTTTCCCTTTTTGCTTTTAATATTTTTTCTTTGTATTTAATTTTTGATAGTTTAATTAATATGTGTCTTGGCATGTTCTCCTTACCTCTATCCTGTATGGGAATCTCTGTGTTTCCTGGACTTGACTATTTCCTTTCCCATGTTAGGGAAGTTTGCCTGTATAATCTCTTCAAATATTTTCTCAGACCATTTCTTTTTCTCTACTTCTTCTGGGACCCTTATTATTCTAATGTTGGTGCATTTAGTGTTGTCCCTGAGGGCTCTGAGACTCTCCTCAATTCTTTTCATTCTTTTTTCTTTATTCTGCTCTGTGGCAGTTATTTCCACTCTTTTATCTTCCAGGTCACTTCTCCGTTCTTCTGCCTCTGTTATTCTGCTATTGAGTTCTTGTAGGGAATTTTAAATTTCATTTATTGTGTTGTTCTTCGTTGTTTGTTTGCTCTTTAGTTCTTCTAGGTCCTTGTTAAACCTTTCTTGTATTTTCACCATTGCATTTCCAAGATTTTGTGTCATCTTTACTATCATTACTCTGGATTCTTTTTCAAGTAGACTGCCTAATTCCTCTTCATTTGTGTGGTATGGTGGGTTTTTACCTTGCTCCTTCATCTGCTGCATATTTCTCTGTCTTCTCATTTTGCTTAACTTACTGTGTTTGGGGTCTCCTTTTTGCAGGCTGCAGGTTTGTAGTTCCCGTTGTTTTTGGTGTCTGCCCCCAGTGGGTGAGGTTGGTTCAGTGGCTTGTGTAGGCTTCCTGGTGGAGGGAACAGGTGCATTTGTTCTGGTGGTTGGAGCAGGTCTTGTCTTTCTGGTGGGCAGGACCATGTCCGGTGGTGTATTTTGGGGTATCTGTGTGCTTAGTATGACTTTAGGCAGTCTCTCTTATAATGGGTGGGTTTGTGTTACTGTCTTACTAGTTGTTTGGCATGGGGTGTCCAGCCCTTGAGCTTGCTGGACGTTGGGTGGAACTGGTTCTTAGCACTGAGACAAAGATCTCTTGCAGATCTCTCACCAATTGATATTACATGGGTTGGGAGGTCTCTGGTGGTCCATGTCCTGAGCTCAACTCTCCCACCTCAGAGGCTCGGGCCTGACACCAGGCTGCAGCACCAAGACCCTCTCAGCCCCATGGCTGAGAAGAAAATGGAGAGAAAAATAAAGAAGAAAACTTTAAAAAAAATAAAATTGAGACATAAAAAAATTATTAAAATAAAAAAAATTAATATAAAAGAAGAGAGCAACCAAACCAACAAAAAATCCACCAATGATAACAAGCACTAAAAACTAAACTAAGATAAACATAAAAATCAGAAACTAATAAGTATTAGACTTCAAACCCCATGTCTATATTTGCTCCCAAAGTCCAATGCCTCAATTTGGGACAATTTGTTGTCTCTTCAGGTATTCCATAGATGCAGGGTAAATCAGATTGATTGTGGGGATTTAATCTGCTGCTCCTAAGGCTGCAGGGAGAAAGTTCCCTTTCTCTTCTTTGTTTGAACAGCTCCTGGATTCAGCTTTGGTGTTGGCCCCACCTCTGAGTGTAGGTTGCCCTCAGGCATCTGTTCCCACCCAGACAGGAGGGGGTTAAAGCCATGGCTGATTAGGGCACTCTTGCTCACTGAGGCTCATGGGGAGGGAGGGGTTTGGTAGTCATAATTGGAAGGCTGAGGGAGCCTGCATTGACAGAGGCCGAGGTGATGTTGCAACAGCTGGAGGCATGCCATGTTTTCTCCCAGGGATTTTGTCCCTGGATCACAGGACCCTGGCAGTGGTGGGTGGCACAGGCTCCCTGGAGGGTTGTGGATAATGACCTGCACTTGCACACAGGATTCTTGGTGGCAGCAGCAGTAACATTAGCATTTCATGCCTGTCTCTGTGGTCTGAGCTGATAGCTGCAGGTTGCACCCATCTCTGCAGCTCGCTTAGGTGGTGCTCTGCCTTCTGTGGGCACACAGGGAGGGAATCCCCTGTCCTCACGTAACCTGAAAAAATGGTCTGTTGCCTTTCAGCAGGTCCAGACATTTTCCTGGACTCCCTCCTGGCTAGCTGTGGTGCACTAGCCCCCTCAGGCTGTTTTCACGCAGCCAACCCAAGTCTTCTCTCTGGGATCTGACCTCTGAAGACCGAACCTCAGCTCTCAGCCCCCACACACCCTGGTGCGTGAGAGGACAAGCCTCTCAGGGTGGTGAGTGTTGGTCGGCACTGAGCCTCTGTGTGGGAATCTCTCCAATTTGCCTTCTGCACCCCTGCTGCTGCGCTCTCCTCCATGGCTCCAAAGTTTCCCCCCCACCCAACCCCTGTCTCTGCCAGTGAAGAGGCTTCCTAGTGTGTGGAAACTTTTCCTCCTTCACAGCTCTCTCCCAGATGTGCACGTGCCATCCCTATTCTTTTGTCTGTGTTTTTTCTTTCTTCTTTTGCCCTATCCATGTACGTGGTGATTTTCTTGCCTTTTGGCAAGTCTGAGGTCTTCTGCCAGCGTTCAGTAGGTGTTCTGTAGGAGTTATTCCACGTGTAGATGTATTTTTGGTGTGTTTGTGGGGAGGAAAGTGATCTCTATGTCTTATTCCTCTGCCATCTTGAACGTCCCCCTCCTGTTCTAGGTTATTGAGAAATATTAACTGTTTTGAACCTTATTACAACACTATGCCATGCATATTGTTTATTATCCCTCTATATAAAAAAGTAAACAGATGCAAAAACATTTGCTCCTTGGCTGCACCCTAGGAAGTGACAAAATCTGTAGATGAAAACATGTGGTCAATGTAGAGTATCCATGCTCTTCATTTTTACAGTATACTATATGTGTCAGATGGTAATTTAATGTATTCATTTATGCAATAGCGGGATCCATTTGGATATTCAACATCATGAGAAAAAATAGTAACTGAATTTTTTTTTTTTTTTTTGTCCACAGGGCCAGGAGGATTACATATACTATGTCTTGCTCTGGTCACATCACAAACCCAAAGGAGCTGTAACTTGGAGTAGAAAACATGCTCTCCCACCATTGCAAGTTACTCTTTTAATCAGAGTTTACTCTGTGCATCAGTGATCTGAAACCACCAGCAAAAAGTAATCATGCCTACAATTGTCATCCTGGGCTGCTGGCACTAAGCAGTGGTTTCTTTCTCTTGACACATACTGCTTAGCTGCTGGCATGACAAGTTGTTTTCTCACTGAAGCTCCAGTAAAACACTATTGATTTTTTCTGAATGGCTAAAAACGTGTCACTATCTTTTCAGCTCACTTGCATTGGCCTGGGACTGTAATTTTCCAACCTAGGCATAACATGGCCAAAAATATCAATCTCCTACATTTAAAAAGAGTGAAAACTACTAATAATTTTCCTCTTTTATTTATTTTTAACACAATGAATCCCAATGAATACAATGAAATAGGTAGCTTTTCTCTTGGGTGAACTTCTTAATGATGAGTTATTCAACTTTATAAAGTCCTTCTCAGCCAAAGAAATATCATTTTCTGGCCAAAGGGGGAAAAATCCTACTGAAATATAAGTCTAAAATTTCAGAAAGTCAGTGGCAGTCACAGTAAACATTTTTGCCTTTGCTTTATTTTCCCTCACTGCATTTTTCGAGTCTAATGGGGTAAGTCCTTCCATTTTTCACAGATATCTATTTATCTCAAGGTAATAACAAAATATGAGTTGTCACAGTTGAATATGTTCATTTTATATAAAAATTTGTGATTATCATAGAAGGGATTTGTACATTGTAGTGGAGATACTAGGAGTGCCTTTCTCCCTGAGAAACTATTCAGAAAGACGTCTTTATAATGAAGCCTGTAGTTAGTATCTGTTGCCCTACATTCTAGCTGAAGACCAGGAGTAAAAGAGGAAAAAAAAAAAGGAGAAAAGATCGCCATTGCAATTTATCTCTACCACAATAACTGCCAATGCTATTTATTATAACTTTCTATCAGGCACCATCTTAATCACACATATGCATTATCTTGTATACTACCTACAGAAACACGAGATAGATTTTTATTAACTTCATCTTACAGTTGAGAAAACTACTACTCAGAAATTTTAAGGAACTTGCATTTAATTGTACTATATAAAAATGCTGAACCAAGATCTGAGTCAAAACTTATATCCTTTAAGCACAATGATATAAACCATAAACATTATCTGCTCAGTTTCTCTATTACTAAATTGTGTGGATTGGCCATTTGATGATATTTAAGGTAAGCTTTATTGTTGAATATCCAAAAAACAATGAAAATGAGAGAACACACCTTAAAGTCAGAGAAGTGTGTGTGCATGGAGGGGGCGGGGAGTAAAAGAAATGGCAATCAGCAGAGAGAATATGAAATATTTAGATATACCCCATTGTTCCTTAGCAGTAAGTGGTTGTCCATAACATAGAATCATTCTAAGAGAAACAGGGAAATTGACCCAATGGAACCAAATATTTCCTCAGGATTTTTATCAATATAGCTCTCTTGACAGAAACTAACAATTTTTTTATGTTATTTACTGTAGTTTATTTTTCAAACAACAATCCAATTCATGAATTTCTAAAATCTGTCTATAATGGTCTATGTTAGGGTAAATAATTCTGATTTTCAAGCAAAGAACTGAGTCTTAATCTCAGACTGATCATAAACAGCAAAATCTAATAGAGTCCGTTTCTCAGCCTTATCTTGATGGACATCAACTTCTCTACATTTTCAAAAATGCCATCTGTGGTAATAGTGAGTTAGCAAGATCAAGGGAAGCCAAAACCAGAGCATTCAAAACACAAATTTTCCTACATGTTAAATACCTGTCAGCATGTTCTTCCATCCATTCCCAAGTTTCAAAATGATCTGCATGTCTTAAATATAGTATTTTATTTCTTATAGGCCCCTGGATCTTCTTTTTCATAATTGTGAGGTAAGTCATTTAATCACTTACTGTTCAAGTTATAATTCCCAAATCTCCCTTAGTAGCCACTAATCCCCGAAAAGGTTTTTTTTCACATTTTTACTTTATATTGGAGTATAGTTGATTAACAATATTGTATTAGTTTCAGGTGTACAGCAAAGTGATTAAGATAAATATACATGTATCTATTCTTTTTCAAATTCTTTTTCCATTTAGGTTATTACAAAATATTGATCAGAGTTCCCTGTGCTATACAATAGGTCCTTTTTAGTTATCTATTTTAAATGTAGTAGTGTGTATATTTCAATCCCAAACACCCAATTTATCCCTCCCTCCCCTCACCTTTCACCTTTGGTAACCATAAGATTGTTTTCTAAGTCTGCAAGTTTGTTCCTGTTTTCTAAATGGGTTCATTTGTATCATTTTTTTAGAGTTCACATACAAGTGATATATGATATTTGTCTTTCTCTGTCTGACTTACTTCACTTAGCATGATAATCTCCAGGTCCATCCATGTTGCTGCAAAAGGCATTATTTAACTCCTTTTAATTGCTGAGTAATATTCTATTGTATATATGTACCACATCTTCTTTATCCATTTTTCTCTCAATGGACATTTAGGTTGCTTCCATCTCCTGACTATTGTAAACAGCACTGCAATGAACATTGGGGTGCATGTACCCTTTCAAACCTTGGTTTTCTCCAGATATATGCCCAGGAGTGGGATTGTTGGATTGTATGGTAGCACTATTTTTAGTTTTTTAAGGAACCTCCATACTGTGCTCCATAGTGGCTGTGTCAATTTACATCCCCACCAACAGTGCAAGAGGGCTCCCTTTTCTCCACACCCTCTCCAGCATTTATTCTTTGTCGATTTTTTAATGATGACCATTCTGAAGGGTGTGAGGTGATAACTCATTGTAGTTTTGACTTGCATTTCTCTAATAACTAGTGATGTTGAGCATCTTTTCATGTGCTTCTTGGCCATCTTTATGTCTTCTTTAGAGAAATGTCTATTTAGGTATTCTTCCCATTTTTTATTGGGTTGTTTGTTTTCTTGATATTAAGCTGCATGAGCTGTTTATAGATTTTGGAAATTAATCCCTTGTTGGTCTCATCATTTGCAAATATTTTCTCCCATTCTTTGGGTTGTCTTTTCATTTTGTTTATAGTTTCCTTTGCTGTGCAAAAGTTTTTGAGTTTAATTAGGTACCTTTTTTTAATTTTTGTTTTAATTTGCATTCCTCTAGGAGACAGCTCAAAAAAGATTGCTGTGATTTATGTCAGTGTTCTTCCTATGTTTTCTTCTAATAGTTTTATAGTAGTAGGTCTTACATTTAGGTTTTCAATCCATTTTGAGTTTATTTTTTTGTACTGTGTTAAAGAATGTTGTAATTTCATTCTTTTCAATGTAGCCATCCAATTTTCCCAGTATCATTTATTGAAGAGACTTTCCTCCATTGTATAGTCTTGCCTTCTTTGTTGTAGTTAATTGACCATAGGTGCGTGGGTTTATTTCTGGGCTTTCTATCCTGTTCCATTAATCTGTATTTCTTTTATTGTGTTAGTATCCTACTGCTTTGATGACTGTAGCTTTGTAGTATAGTCTGAAGTCAGGGCGTCTGATTCCTCCAGTTTCATTGTTCTTTTCAAGATTGCTTTGGCTATTCAGGGTCTTTTATGTCTCCATAAAAATTTTAAAATATTTTGTTCTAGTTCTGTGAAAAATGCCATTGGTAGTTTGATGAGAATTGCATTGACTCTGTAGATTGCACAATTTTTTCATGTTAACACATGAGTTGTACATTAATAGTTTTCTCTATAGAGGTAATTTTGAAATGATGGACCATCACCATTACTAATCTAAAACCTGTTACCTACTGTTGAAGGGGGAGGAAATTGAAACCATGAGCATAGTTTTGTTTGTTTGTTTGTTTTAATTACCCTATTCAGGATGGAAAAAAAGAGATTTTGTCTATCTGACAAAAATAAATTTGTGAGACTATTCTGATTTTTATCAGATTAGGAATCAATAAATTTTAGAAGAATAAAATGTGAATTGCCTAACACATATTGTTGGTCTTATTTTTAGTATACTTTGTAATATTAATATTATATATAAGAAAATAATATTAAATATATATTTGAAACTAGTGACAAGAAATAGAAAAATATATTTAAACACATTCTCTTATTTTTAAGACTTGAAAATCATAATATTTTATTATAAAATTTCTGGTAAAGAACCTGCTAAAAAGATTATAATATGCAAAAAGGAAACAGGTAATAAAAGTATTTTAGTCTATTAAATAAGACAAAAAAGAATGAAATAAAAATACTGGTAATAAATAGAATCAGCAAAGGAGTAACATAGTATAGATAGGCAAGATAACAAGTAATGATAAAAGGACAAGATGATGTGAGTTTGTATAATACATTTTGAATGCTTATGAATATTGTAACTATAAAATAAAAAGATATGGAATGATGTTTTACTCAAAAAAATTAACCGGTTATTCTCATTAAAAATAGTGTCTGATGGGAATTTATAATTCCAGTTAATACTATGTTTTAACAGAGAAGGTGTAAGGCAGTTTATAGCAGAGCAGAAAGGGAGAAGAGAGGTACCATATTGTTCCCAGTATTTCATTCTCCAGTGTCCAAAGGCACTTAGCAATATTTTTTGATTAGTGGACTTCGCTTGTGGTGCATCATTTTTAATATGATACTTTTCCAAGTTTGCAAGGTAATAAAATAAAAACAGTAACTGCAACAATATCTTTATAAAAAGAAGTAAAAAGAAACTTCAATATGGATTACTCATTACAAAAAATATATGTAGGGGAGACCTTCAATATGGCAGAGGAGTAAGAAGTGGGGATCACCTTCCTCTCCACAAACACATCAAAAATACATCTACATGTGGAACAACTCCTACAGAACACCTACTGAATGCTGGCAGAAAACCTCAGACTTCCCAAAAAGCAAGAAACTCCCCACGTACCTGTGTAGGGCAAAAGAAAAAAGAAAAAAACACAGACAAAAGAATAAGGATGGGACCTGCACCTCAGGGAGGGAACTGTGAAGGAGAAAAAGTTTCTACACAGTAGGAAGCCCCTTCACTGGTGGAGACGGGGGTTGGGAGGGGGGAAACTTCAGAGCCGCATAAGAGGGTGCAGCAGCAGGGGTGCAGAGGGCTAAGCAGAGAGATTCCCACACAGAGGATCCGTGCAGACCAGCACTCCCCTACCTGAAAGGCTTGTCTGCTCACCTGCCTGGGGTGAGTCGGGGCTGGGAACTGAGACTCCGGCTTCGGAGGTCAGATCCCAGGGAGAAGACTGGGGTTGGCTGCGTGAACACAGCCTGAAGGGGGCTAGTGTGCCACAGCTAGATGGGAGGTAGTCTGGGAAACAGCCTGGAACTGCCTAAGGGCAAGAGACCATTGTTTCCGGGTGCGGGAGGAGAGGGGATTCAGAGCACCGCCTAAATGAACTCCAGAGACTGGCACGAGCCACAGCTATCAGCATGGACCCCAGAGACGGGCATGAAACGCTAAGACTGCTGCTGCAGCCAAGAAGCCTGTGTGCAAGCAGAGGTCACTATCTACAACTCCCCTCCTGGGAGCCAGTGCAGCCTGCCACTGCCAGTGTCCGCTGATGCAGCGACAACATCCCTGGGAGAACACAGAGCGCACCTCAGGCTGTTGCAACATCTCACTAGACTCTGTCGCTGCAGGCTAGCCCCGCATTCCATACCCCTCCATCCCACTGGCATGAGTGAGCCACAGGCCCCTAATCAGCTGCTACTTTAACCCCATCCTGTCTGAGCAGAGAACAAACACCCTCAGGTGATCGACACGCAGAGGCAGGGCCAAATCCAAAGCTGAAACCCAGGAGCTGTGCAAACAAAGAAGAGAAATGTAAATTTCTCCCAGCAGCCTCAGGAGCAGCAGATTAAATCTCCACAATCAACTTGATGTAGCCTGCATCTGTGGTATACCTGAATAGACTAAGAATCATCCCAAAATTGGGGCAGTGGATTTTGGGAGCAAATGTAGACTTGGGCTTTGCTTTCTGAATCTAATTTGTTTCTGGTATTATGTTTATCTTAGTTTAGTATTTAGAGCTTAGGTAGATTTGTTCATTGATTTGGTTGCTCTCTTCCCTTTAAAAAAAAATATATATATATATATATATTTTGTTTTTTTTCCTTTATCACTTTTTGTCAGTGTGTATGTGTATGCCTCTTTGTCTGACTTTGTCTGCATGAGTTTGCTTTTACCATTTGTCCTAGGGTTCTCTCTATCCACTTTTTTTTGTTTTTGTTTTAGTTTTAGTAAAGATTTTAGCATTTGTTATCATTGGTGGATTTGTTTAATGGTTAGATTGCTCTCATTTTTCTTTCTTTTTTATTTATTTTTAATAACATGTATTTTTTATTTTATATTTTAATAATATTCTTTATTTTATTTTTTTCTTCCTTTTTTTTTTTCTTCCTTTTTTTTTTTCTACCTTTTTTTATGAGCCATGTGGCTGACAGGGTCTTGGTGCTCTGGCCAGGTGTCAGGCCTGAGCCTCTTAGGTGGGAGAGCTGAGCTCAGGACTTGGGTGACCAGAGACATCCTGGCACATAATATCGAACAGCGAAAGTTCTCCTAGACATCTCCATCTCAATGCTAAGGCCCAGCTCCACTCAACCACCAGCAAGTTACAGTGCTGGACACTCCATGCCAAACAGCTAGCAAGACAGGAACACAACCCCACACATTAGCAGAGAGGCTGCCTAAAATCATACTAAGTTCACAGACGCCCCAAAACACACCAATGGACAAGGTCCTGCCCACCAGAAAGACAAGATCCAAACTCATCCACCAAAACAAAGGTACCAGTCCCCTCCCTCAGGAAGCTTACATAACCTACTGAACCATCCTTACCCACTGGGAACAGACACCAAAAAAAACGGGAATTACAGACTTGCAACCTGTGAAAAGGAGACCTCAAACGCAGTAAGTTGTGCCAAATGAGAAGACAGAGAAATACACAACAGAGGAAGGAGCAAAGTAAAAACCCACCAGGCCAAACAAATGAACAGGAAATAGGCAATCTACCTGAAAAAGAATTCAGAGTGATGATAGTAAAGATGATCCAAAATCCAATAGTTGCATAAAGATGAATAAAATGCCTAGGAATAAATTTAACCAACAAGGTGAAAGTCTTGTACTCCAAAAACTATAAGACACTAAGGAAAGAAAGTGAACATGACACAAATAAATTGAAAGAAATACCATGCTCAGAAAAAAAGAAATACCATGCTCATGGATTGGAAAATAGATATTGTTAGAATGTCTATAATACCCAAGACAATCTACAGATTCAATGCAATCCCTATCAAAATACCCATGGCATTTTTCACAGAGCTAGAACAAATAATCCTGAAATTCGTATGGAAACACAAGAGAACTGAAATAACCAAAGCAATCTTGAGAAAGAAGAACAAAGCTGGAGGTATCTTGTTCCCTAATTTTAGACCATACTACAAAGGTATAGTATTTAAATCAGTACGGTACTGACACAAAAACAAACACAAAGATCAATGGAAAGAAAAGGAATTCCAGGAATAATCCCATGTTTATATGGTCAATTAGTCTACAACACAGAAGGTGAGGATATGCACTGGGGAAAAGACAGCCTTTTTAATAAGTCATGTTGGGTAAACTGGATAGCTACACACAAAAGAATCAAACTGGACTTCTTTTCACCATATACAAAAATAAATTTAAGACTTTTATGTAAGACTTAAATATAAGACCTGAAACCTTACAATTACTAGAAGAAAACATAAGCAGTAAGTTCTTTGACACTGGTCTTAGCAACATCATTTTTTTTTTTTTTTGATCTGTCTCCTCAGACAAGAGAAACAAAAGCAAAAATGTACAACTGGTACTATGTCAAACTAAGAAGTTTTTGCCCAGCAAACGAAACTCTCAATAAAACAAAAAGGCAATCTTTTAAATGGGAGAAAGTATTTGAAAATGATATAGGATAAGGGTTAATATCTAAATTATAGTAAAGAAATGACACAATTCAATATCAAAAACAAACAAACAAGCAAACAAACCAAAAACAAATCCATTTTAAAAATGAGCAGAGGACCTGAATCTCCAAAGAAGATATCCAGACAGTTGAGAAGATACTTAACCTCGTTAATCATCAGGGAAATGCGAATCGAAACCAAAATGATATACCACCTCACATCAGTCAGAATGGCTATCATTAATAAGAAATCAAATAACACACGTCAGAAAGAATGTAGAGAAAAGGGAATCCCTGTGTGCACTATTGTTGTGAATGTAAATTGGCAATGCCACTATGAAAAACACTATAGAGCTTCCTCAAAATATTAAAAGTAGAGCTGTCATATGATCCAGCAATTCCACTTCTGGGTGTTTACCTGAAGAAACCAAAAAAAAAATTCAAAAAGATACATGCAATCCTATTTTTATTGCAGCATTATTTACAATAGCCAAGATATGGACACAACGTAAGTGTTCATCAATAGATGAATGGATAAATAAGATCTGATACACACACACACACACACACACACACAGCAGAATATTACTCAGCCACAAAAAATAATGAAATCCTGCCATTGACGACAACATGGTTGGACATAAAACATATTATGTCAAGTAAATAAGACAGAGAAAGACACATACAGTATGATCTTACTTAAGTGTGGAATTTAAAAAACAAAACAAACAAAGCAAAACAGAAAAGGACAAAAAACAAAACAAACAAAGCAAAACAGAAAAGGACATTGATACAGGGCAAACTGGTGGTTCCCAGTGGTAGAGGATGGGAATTGGGTGTCATAAGTAAGGGGGATTAAGAGATACAAACTCCTAGTTATAAAATAAATAAGTAGTGGGAACATAATATACAACATAAGGAATATAGCTAATAATACTGTAATTATTTTATATGGTGGTAGATGTTTACTGGCCTTGTTGTGATGATCATTTTATAATGTGTTGGATTATTGGATCACTATGTTTTACACCTGAAATAAACAAAATGCACACCTACAATACTTCAATAAAAAATATACAGATGCAAATAAATGCATGAAATAATGCTCATTATATTTGTCATAGGATTTGTAAATTAATACAATAATGAGGGGAAAAAACAACACCTATTAGAACTACTACAAGTGGTGAAGCCAAATTATAGTGAGGACACAGAATAGTAGGAACTTGTATTTATTGTTGGTAAGAATTAAAAATGGTACAACTACTTGAGATAAAAAGTGGCAGTTTATTACAAAGGTAAACATGACAACCCATGTTCATGAAAAAAACTTAATGCAAGTATTTATAATAGTTTTATTTATAATAACCACATCTGGAAGTAACCAAGATATGCTTTGATACACATCCATAGAATGGAATATTATTCAGTGATAAAAAGAAATGAGCTGTCAAGCCATAAAAAGACATGGAAGAACCTTAAATGCATAGTGATAATTGATAGAAAGTTCCTGTCAAAGCTAAATATTGTATGATTCCTATTTCTGGACATTCCAGAAAATATAAAATTCTAGAGACAGGAAAAGGACCACTGGGAATTATTTGCACAGTAAAATCATTCTATGTGAGATTGTAATGATGGATACAAGATATTATGCATTTGTCAAAATCCATAAAAAATCTTCACAAAGAGTAATCCTAAATGTATTCAAGTTTTTAAATTCATTTAGGAGCCAGGGAGAATCCAAGAAAAGAATGAAGACTACCATAGGAAAATGTAACTGATTTACAAATATACGAAACTACTTCACAGAAGGGGATGAAGGAAAGAAATGCTGACCAAAGTATCTTTAGAAATGAGTGAAGTCTATAAAGCTAAAGTCAAAGGGAACTGAACATAGATACTGTACTGTAGTTGATAAATTTTTTTCTCATCAGTGTATGATTTAACAATTCTGATACTACCATATGTGTATACTGGAATGACATAATGAAGCAGATGGAGGTCAGATGGTAAAAGCCAAGAGTCCTACTCCTGGAGTCCACCAGATAAACAAAGTGAGGAAACAAAAAAGATCCATGTGGTAATTAACTAGCAATAGAGACATTAGTGTAAACTAATGTTTAGCTTAATATAGATACAGATAGTTACATAATAAAATATTTCTAAATATGTTCACGAGTTAATATAAACACATATTTTTTGCTCCATCACCTGAGGGATACTAAAGAAACAATACTCTAGCCTCAATAAATATGACTCACACCCATAATTTGGTTTCTAAAGCCACTCTTAAATTAAAAGAACTTAGGTTCCTTGGAGAAATGACTGAATCTAGAACTAAGGCAGGAAATATACAAGATGAGCCTGAAGTATCTTGAAGAAGCAGAAAGTAAGGAAGTACTCAAAAACAAAACAAAACAGAAAACAACAGCAATAACAGAAGCACCACACACACGTTGATGAGGGCATGTCATGGTGGCACAGAAGCCTATTGAAATAGCTCCCAATGACAAGCTGCAACTATTTGAGCAATAAAATAGAGTATTATTGGATTATAACCCAAAGTATAAAATAAATATCCATGTGCCCATATTAACATAAATAAATAACTACATAGACTAATAGAGAAGAGACAAGTCTCCTATGCAGAAGAATTTCAAATAGCACACCTTAGATGTCGGCTGCATATTTTGACTTTCCTGCAAAGTATACAGTATGGAAACAATGGAAAGGGAGAATGTGAATGCAGTGATATGACTGACAAATACTAACATAGACAGGTGATCAAGGTCAACATCAATAGCCATAAATCATGTTGATTGTACATACAATTGAAATGATGTGATGAAAATGGCACTTTACCTCCATGGTTTTCCTCCCAGTGATCTACAAACCCAGTCTTGTCATGAGAAAAAATTAGAAAAAATTCTAATATTGGACCATCCTATAAAATATTTGACTAGTACTCCTCAAAACTGTCAAGGTCATGAAAAAAAGAGAAAGTCAGAAAAACTGCCACAACCAAGAGTAGTCTAAAGAAACATGACAACTAAATGTAATACGGTATCTTGGATGGAATTCTGGAATAGAAAAAGGATATTAGATGCAGCTAAGGAAATATAAAGAGACAACTGACTTTTAGTAACCAAAAAAAGCTAAGTTAGACTTCTAGATCATATTTTTAAATTACATTTCAAATTTGGTAATAGAACAACCCAACAAAAATTAGCTTTATATTTTAACAGATATTTTCAAAAGGACATATGTGAATTGTGAAAGAGTACTGGAAAAGATTCTCAAAATCTCAATGTGATTAGTAATAAGGAAAATGCAAATGAATAGAGTGCATAAAGTACTGTTGGAACACTAGAAGATAACATAGACAGAAAACTAGGAGTGAGGAACTGGAAATAATTCCCAACCAATTGGTCCCTCTGTCACAGATATTTCTATACTTATTGGAGTTTCAGAGTCTGCATCTGATAATTATGGAACTGAACAGGATTATCTCTGAAGTCACTTTTAATTCTAATATTCAGTGAATTTATGTTGAGTAACAAGGATAAATAAGTTGTATATTTTTTCTTTTATTTTTCTTCTGACAGCTGCATTAATTCAACTTCTTTGGATAATTGCTGCAAAGTGGTAAGACGTTATAAGAATACAAAGATTCAACAACAGTTTGAGCACTTTCATTTGCAATTTGCAGTATGAGCAAAAGTGCTATTACCTTTAAAAGAATTTTATCAAAAAGTGGCAGGAATATGGTCCTTAATTTTCTAAAATGGAAAGTTATAATGTCTCTGTTATTAATCTAAACATTGCAAACTGGAAAATGTATATCCCAAGTGTTACTATAACTTAAAATTTTGCTTAAAATATGTCCCAGAAAATGAAATTCACCCCTGAACTGAGCCCTGGGGCAATGATTGATCTAACCATAAATTTTACACCTAAGGTATAAAACTCTGAGGTTGTTATTTTGTAATAAAAACACTGACAGAACTTTTAAACTTCATTTTTCTATCCATGTTGTTATGAAATTACAAGTTCCAGTCAATATCTGAAAGTTTAGGTAGCAAAAAGAACTTTTTAGAATTATATTAGTGGCCAATATATATCAACAAAATAGAATGTCTTTAATCTCTGTGCACCCAAGTTGTTCTTCCCAGGACAGAATTGGAGATACTGAAGCTGCTCCTGAGCAGCTTAAAGGAAATAAACTCTTCACATTCAAGTTGTTTTATAACACCAACATCATCTATACTGAGCACAAACAAATATAAGTGTACAAAAAACAGCCCTCAAAAGTCTGTTCATGAAGACATGAAATAGAGTGAAAAAACATTCTATTTTTTCACAATGTGACAAATAGATTTTAACACATTAAACCTGCATCATTTGTTTATCAACCATTATGAAGAGCTGTGTTGATTTCCAAAGAAAACACAGTTTCATTGTGTCAAGTTGCATGTCTGGTGTTTTTGTCGCCAACTTATTTGCCTCAAGAAGTTTCATCACACAACGGATAGGCTATAAGACAATTTTGCCATAAAAGGTAAAATAACAAAAATTTAATAAAATAAGTATGCAATCTGGCTTTACACTCTCTTACCTCACACTTCCAGTAAGTTTTCTTATCCCAGTATTTTCTGACAAGTCGATACACATAGTTGTTATCATTCACTATTTTAAGACCACCACTTCCACTTGTCACTGTACAGACCATTATGAGGCCTAAGATTTATATAGTATAAAAATGAGAGTATCATGTCAATGGAGAAATGGAGCCACATTGTCAACCAGTTGAAACCAAACTGTCAAATCAAAATGTCAACCAGTTATAACTGCCTTACTGCCAGTTAATTTTGTGGTGAAACTGCTAGCAGTAAAGATTATTATGGCAAAAAACCCTAGAACCAACAAGTTGAAGTATTTTACCCTAAGAAGTTGTGGGTCATGATAGAGACTAAAGCATGAAGATCAGCTAAACCAGGAAACACCAGAAATATTAAATCTAGAGAAAATCTTAAGCAGGCTGAATTGGTTAATAATAGTAAGAACTAATATCCATCAACCAATGTCAAAAGGATCACAGGGAATTCAGTAAGTAGAGAAATGAAGCTAGAAAGTAATAATGGGATGACAAAATAGTGAATATAGAAATTGGTCAATATAAAATTAAATCTCGGTAACCATTGATGAAAAAAATAAATTTGAGGGGCAGTGAAAAAAAAAAGAAGATGAAACTGTAATACAAACATAAGGGGTGAAAATGAGGATACTATTTATATTAGGGAATTTTTAAGTCAAATATTTATGTGGAAATTTTAAGAGTTATCAAACAAAAAAAAAATATGTAGCATATTTAATTTCCAAATCAGAAAGAGAAAAGAGGAAGACCTAGAGAAAACTAAGTAAATCCAACAGAAAACAGCCAAAGAGAATGAAAGCAGAAGCAAAGATAAACTTGCTAATTATGAGATACAGAACATAATTTTTGAAATAATACTTATTAGTAATCAAAATAAATTCAGATTTATAAAACAGAAAATTTAAGTTAAAGTTTGTGAAACTGATTTTATGTTGAGACACACAAAATATTGTGAGAGGAATGTTTTCAGTTAATGTATATAAATATATACTTTACAAATATTAACTAAAATTAAGTTACTGGAATAGATATAGAACTCAGATATTGATGCACAAACAAACTGAATCAGGGATCCTTGGAATAAAAGCAGATTTTAGGACCAGGGCAAGAAATATACAAGGTGATAGAGCATTGTGCATTGTGCATTGGTGGAAGAATGTCAAAGGAAAACATGACCCAAATAGAAGAGCTCCCAATGGTTCAAGCCAGAACAACTTGAGCAGTGACAAAAAATAAAGTAGTACTGTATTATCACCCAAAGTATAAATATCCATTAGTTCATACTGACATAAATAAATGAGAAAGATGGAAGGAAGGAAGGAAGGAAGGAAGGAAGGAAGGAAGGGATGCAGGCAGGCAGTCAGGCACAAATCTCTCATGCAGAAAAATTCCAAATAATTTAAGTATATAATCTATCCTCAAGAAAGTAGAGTGTAATTCTCCTCTTCATAAGTATGAGCCTCACATAGTGACTTTCTTCCAAAGAGCATAGTATTGAAAGGAGAAGACAACTTTACAGTGGAGAAATCCAACAAATACTACCTCAGCCATGTGGTTAAGAACAGCATGAACAGTGATGTCATGTTAATATGTCTTGTTATGATGTAATAATAATGACGCTTCTCCTCTGTAGTCTTCCTCCCAAAAGTCAGTAACCCCGGGGTAATCATAAGAAAAACAACAGAAAAATCTCAATGGAATGACGTTCTACAAAATATCTGACCAAGACTCCTCAAAACTCTCAAGGTCTTCAAAACAAGAAAAATGTGAGAAATTGACACAGCTGAGAGAAGAGTAGGGTGAAAAGAGAATAAATGTAAAGTTTATCCTGGATAAGATCCTGGGACAGAAAAAGGACATTAAAAATAAGGAAATCAGAATGAAATATTGACTTTAGTTAATAATACAAATATTAAAATGTAATTGATGTCACAATATTAATAGCAGACAAAATAGAATTTATGGCAAACAGCATTACTAAGCAAAAGGGATAATTATATTTTTATAAACGGACAATTTCACCAGGAATATGAGTCAATCTTTTATATCTACACTCCAAGTATGCAGCTACTAGAAAGAGTAATTTACATATGTAATTTTGATGTTTAGATGTTAAGGAATAGTCTGCAGGAAATAAGATCTAGAATTCAGTTAATCAGCATAAAATGTAATAATTAAAATATGCAATAATATAGCAAAATATATTCCTGACACATATTTAAGCAGGGGACACTGTTCTAGGAAGAATAAACACTTTATTTTATTTTATATATTTATTGTTTTATTGCTCAGAGACATTCAGTCTTGTTGAGGAGTCAGACTTCCTACAAAACAAAAAGCAGAGTAAAAATAAGGTGTATGAACCAAGTCAGGAAAGTGGCCCAGTGAACAAGGGAGTGATCCAACTTGCAGAGTAAGAATATCGTGGTTACTTTATTAACTTTAGATGTTATAATATAGATGGACATTAAGCATATATTAAGACAATAGATAATCCAGATAGTCTGGAGATGATCCTGCCCTGAAAAAACAGATTATTATCAATTATTGCCAACAGGAAACAAAGTACAGCCATCTAGATCATGAAGAGAATTAAAAAAGAAAACTGGCTGAAGCAGTCTAGGATTTTTAATCAGTCAAGTTTTTGCACAGAATCTCCTGCACTTATGTGAGTACAGACTATCTATTTGAGGGCAAGAAGGTGAGATGACAGATAAATGCCACTTGTCAGGGGGAAGGGAAATAGAGATAAGTCAGTGGAAGGACCAAAATTTTTACACCTGATATTTTTAGTGTTAAATATTTTAATTCAGGTACTCCACTTTGAAACTTTAGAAACATCTTATGGGGTTTTTTTGGTGCATTTTTTCTCTCTCATAATGTTGAGTAAATTGTCTGAAAATATATTATTTTATTTTCTTAAATGTAAATCTACAAAACAAATGGAGTCTATCAACTCTTTAGCCAGTGGTTCATGGGTGAGAATTGAGGAGTTTCTATGCCATTGCTTGCCAGGTGGAAGTATAATGGACTGCAAGTAAAAGATTCCAGAATCTTGTAGCAAAATTAATCATTCCTAAATTGATGTCATTTTGTACCACTATATATGTTCAATCCTTTGAGTTTTTCTTTTGAACTCTCATTTATTTCTCCTCTGCCTCAGCTTTTGTGTCTTGCCTCCTCTAAGTCATACCTATGGTTTTGTCTTCTAACTTTGGTGTTTTGTTTTCTCCCTCTTGGCCTGACATTGCTCAGTTCAGTGACCCAAGCTCTAGCTTAGCTTGAGACTCTGTTTCTTGAAACTTTCCACTGAGACTGTCACAGCCTTCCTGAGATTTGGGTGCTCCACATCCAGGGTGCTGGATACGATGCTCACTCTGGCCAGTAGTATTAAAGAAAACCACATATAGAGCAAAATGAGGAAGATAGCATCTCCTTTGTATGTGGAATGTCCCCTCCCCATCTTTCTCATTGTAGGTAATGGTGCTGAGCATGTGATGTCCCTAGGGTGGCTTTAATACCTGTTTACATCCGAAGTAGAGCATTTGGCATACTCTGATCCTCCCTGCCTGATGTGAAATGTTCTTCCATTTATCTCTTTACTTATTTAATCTCTCTAAGACTCAGAGCTGTTTACTGTAAAATGGGAATAACTATCCCATGGGATTGCATGACAAAATGAAGATAGAGTGTCTTTCATAAAATTTTTTCTTATGTTTCTAATTAGGTTAAAAGAAACTAAGGGAAATTATTACCTCCGCCCATGCTCCCTATACCTCATTCCAATGTGAATATATCTGAATACCATGGATACTAACAAAACTGTAGATGTACCTATCCAATCGATGTACCAAATGTAATGTTCAAGAGATTATGATAAACTGTATTAGACATTGCTATAATAATGAGCAGATTTAATTTACTTTGTTGCAATTACTTGGTCAAGTTTTTCATTGTTATATTTTTTTGTTTTCAATGTGTTAGGACAAACATACAAGTTTCTTATATATCTACAATTGTTTGGCACTTGAGAGACCATTCACTACTGTCAAGGAGCAGCTGATGTCATAAGTGAATTTAGTTCAATATTCTAAAACATTTTCCAGAAAGCAGCTAAGTTCCTTTGTAAAAATACTGTGTTCACACAGTTAAGAAAGAGTTGTTTTATTAAGGAGCCAAAGTCTTTTTCTATGTTAAGTATGTCCTCAGGAGATTTGATTCCAAACACAATGGTTTTTACTGTGCATTGCTACCCAATAGCACTTCAGGAAAGTTGAGTTATACAGGATTGCACTGCTGCATGAATGGCTGAGAATTAGAAAAGAAAATGGAATTTTGATGTCAAGGTAGCATTCTTTTTTAGAATTCTGAATTGTTTTGAAGCTTTTCCTGTCTCTTCTAATTTTAGCCTGAGGTCATGGAAACAAATTTAGCTTATTCAATTTCCATGAACTATAGATGAGACTCTTAAAAACTTTTAAATGTCTTTTTTTCTAAAGAAAACAATAGTTAAAGCTTACAACATTATACCCTAGGCATGAATTAACAGTCCATAGAGGCATTATGTGATTCAATGTTAATAAATGTAACATCAAATATTCATAACTGTTGAAGTAATGTCTTATTAAAAAGCTTACTTTTATTTCCTTTTACCATGAGAACCAGTTTTTACTCATTTGTGGAGATTCCAAAAACAGAAAAATGATATCAGAAACTGTTAATATGGATTAGCCCAACTAGAATTGATTAGAATGTTAATCTACTAGGATTCCAAGACATCACTGTCAAATATCATAAATAGAGAACACTTATTCCGCATCTCCATTGGTTATTCCTCACAAAATTGTAAAATATGAATTAGTCTGTTTTCCTCTGTTAACTATAGAAAGAAAATGAAAACCAAGTGAATTTAAAGCAATGGTAAAAAGAACACTCACATTAACACACAAAATCATCTGGCTTTAGACATTTCTGTGGAATGTGATTCTCTGCACACGTAGCTATTGCGAAATCTATTGTCAGTAGTTGCAGGCACATTATATTTTGATTTTGAATAATGCATAATATGTTTATTTAGAACTAGATATTTGTTTAATTTTCTAAAGTTTTAACCTCTTATTATGATTCCCATGGATTTGTCTGGTTCTGACAGTTTCAGAAAATATCAATAATTATTGAATGCAGGAAATATTTTGCCAAGATAAGATTTAGGAAAAAAGCATATATTAAACCAGACTTTTTAATTGTATTTATGTGAGTTCCTCTATTTTCATGAAAGTAGGTAATTAATGCTACCAAATTATGAATAATGTTTGTGGGTCGACATTGATTGTTGTCAACCAAACAGACCCACTCTTCTCCATCTCAACAAAACCCTGGTTTTCTTCTTGTATTGTCTCTTCATAGAGAAACTTTATGCTTCAGGTTAGGTTCTGATTGGTCTAAGCTTACCACAGTGGTCAAGTTCATCTTACCAGTTATTGTTTAAGGACTGGAGATATGATAAAATTTGGGCCAATGGGATGTGAGGATAAGTTTTATGGGGGATTATTTGAAAGGTTTCTGCACTGATCGGTAGCACACAAGAGGTATCCAAGGAGAGCATGTTTCTCTTACTCTAACTTATACTATCATGTCTGTATATAATTCCTGGCACTGTGACAGCCACTTTCCTTTCATGAGGGAAAATAACATGAAGATGACAGAACCTAACATTGAAAAGGAACCAGATGAAGCTGGAGCTGACTTACATAACATAATAAAGTGAGAGTTGTCATAATAAAGTGAGAGTTGTAGCTTAAACAGTCAGATCCTAGCAGTCCAGAACAAGAATTTAGAAGGTTGTGAACAAGAAAATAGAATTTTTAATATCCACGCTTTAAATTTAGAACATTCTTAGTAACTTTTTCATATATGTCATGACATTTTTTCTTTCTTATAACTCTAAAATAGGCATATTTTCCTACCATTCTAATGGTAAGGAAGCTGAGATTGTGAAGTCTTATATCAATACAAATTTTTGATATCAAGGGCCATGAAAATTGGAAACATGATCAAAGCTGGAGCCCATGATTTCCAACTCTGAATATAATGATTTTTCTATATTCCTATGGTGGGTCATCCTAAGAATAGATAAAAGAATTCCAGTTGACATTATTGGTTCTTAATGTCTTAACATAAATACTTTGCCATGTCATCAGCCAAAGAGTGAAATAAGAATAATAATGGAAAAAGAAGAAACTATCATTTTATCTTTTGTACTGGGACAGTTCTTTGAGCAAGATACCCACAACTTTCACATCCAGCTTAAGGAATTAAAGAAACCTTTCCAATTAACTGCATTGCTTCATGTTTTGGTCATCTTGTATTTTTAATGTCAATATTCCTAGATGATTTCCCAATATCTCCCATACACAAATTTGTCTTGTATTATATCTTCCTTATTTAGTTTTAAAAATTTATTTACAAGTGTGCAGTATCCAGTCTTTTCTATCTACCTTAGCTTTTTTTTTTTTTTTAACTTGTTTAAGAAATATTTATTGAGTATCAGCTATAGTCCAGCTACTGTGGACTCATCAAGGAACAAGACAGACAAAGCCAGTGCTCTCCTAGAGCTGACAGTTGAGACTCAAATAAAAAGCAAGTAAACACAGCAAATACACAAAATAATTATGAAACAACTGATCCAATTTCTACAATGTTATCTTAGAAAAGGAGAAAGGGGTTCTGTTCTAGATTTATTTATTTATTCTTAATTATTTTTTCTTTTATTAACATGTTTATTGCAGTATAATTGCTTTACAATGTTGTGTTAGTTTCTGCTGTATAACCAAGTGATTCAGCTATATGTATACATATATCTTCATATGCTCTCCCTCTTGCACCTCCCTCTCACCCTCAATATCCCACTCCTCTAGGTGGCCACAAAGCACCAAGCTGATCTCCCCATGGGATACAGCTATTTACAACTAGCTATCTATTTTACATTTGATAGTGTACATATATCAATGTTACTCTCTCACTTCATCCCAGCTTAACCTTCTCCCTCCCCATGTCCTCAAGTCCACTCCCTACGTCTGCATCTTTATTCCTGTCCTGCCCCTAGGTTCTTCAGAACCACTGTTTTTTTTTTTAATTTTTATTTTGTAGATTCAATATATATGTGTTAACATATGGTATTTGTTTTCTTCTTTCTGACTTACTTCACTCTGTATGACAGACTTTAGGTCCATCCACCTCACTACAAATAACTCAATTTCATTTCTTTTAATGGCTGAGTAATATTCCATTTTATATATGTGCCACATCTTCTTTATCCATTCATCTGTCAATGTACACATAGGTTGCTTCCATGTCCTGGCTATTGTAAATTGTCTTGCAGTGAACATTGAGGTACATGTCTCTTTGAATTATGGATTTCTCAGGGTATATGCCCAGTAGTGGGATTGCTGGGTCATATGGTAGTTCTATTTTTAGTTTTTTTTTTTTTTAATTTTTTTATTTTTTTTATTTTTAGTTTTTTAAGGGACCTCCATACTGTTCTCCATATTGGGTGTATCAGATGACATTCCAACCAACAATGCAATAGGGTTCGCTTTTCTCCACACCCTCTCCAGCATTTATTGTTGTAGATATTTTGATGATGGCCATCTGACCAGTGTGAGGTGATAACCTCATGGTGGTTTGGATTTGCAATTTTCTAATGATTAGTGATGTTGAGCATCCTTTCATGTGTTTGTTGGCAATCTGTATGACTTCTTTGGAGAAATGTCTATTTAGGTCTTCTGCCGTTTTTTGGATTGGGTTGTTTTCTTTTTTGATATTGAGCTGAATGAGCTGCTTGTATATTTTGGAGATTAATCTTTTGTCAGTTGCTAGGTTGGCAAATATCTTCTCGCATTCTGAGGGTTGTCTTTTGGTCTTGTTTATGGTTTCCTTTGCTGTGCAAAAGCTTTTAAGTTTCATTAGGTCCCATTTGTTTATTTTTGTTTTTATTTCCATTTCTCTAGGAGGTGGGTCAAAAAGGATCTTGCTGTGATTTATGTCATAGAGTGTTCTGCCTATGTTTTCCTCTAAGAGTTTTACAGTGTCTGGATTTTCATTTAGGTCTTTAATCAATTTTGAGTTTACTTTTGTGTATGGTGTTAGGAAGTGTTCTAATTTCATTCTTTTACGTGTAGCTGTCCAGTTTTCCATGCATCACGTATTGAAAAGGCTGTCTTGTCTCCATTGTATATTCTTGCTTCCTTTATCTAAGATAAGGTGACCTTATGTGTGGGGGGGTTACCTCTGGGCTTTCTATCCTGTTCCATTGATCTATATTTCTGTTTTTATGCCAGTACCGTACTGTCTTGATTACCATAGCTTTGTAGTATAGTCTGAAGTCAGGGAGTCTGATTCCTTCAGCTCCATTTTTCTTTCTCAAGATTGCTTTGGTTATTCAGGGTCTTTTGTGTTTCCATACAAATTGTGAAATTTTTTGTTCTAGTTCTGTGAAAAATGCCATTGGTAGTTTGATAAGGCTTACATTGAATCTGTGGATTGCTTTGTATAGTATAGTCATTTTCACAGTGTTGATTCTTCCACTCCAAGAACATGGTATATCTCTTCATCTGTTTGTATCATCTTTAATTTCTTTCAACAGTGTCTTATAGTTTTCTGCATACAGGTCTTTTGTCTCCTCTTAGGTAGGTTTATTCCTAGGTATTTATTTTTTGTTGCAATGGTAAATGGGAGTATTTCCTTAATTTCTCTTTCAGATTTTTCATCATTAGTGCATAGGAATGCAAGAGATTTCTGTGAATTAATTTTGTATCCTGCAACTTTACCAAATTCATTGATTAGCTCTAGTAGTTTTCTAGTGGCATTTTTAGGATTCTCTATGTATAGTATCATGTCATGTGCAAACAGTGAAAGCTTTACTTCTTCTTTTCTGATTTGGATTCCTTTTATTTCTTTTTCTTCTCTGATTGCTGTGGCTAAAACTTCCAAAACTATGTTGAATAATAGTGGTGAGAGTGGGCAACCTTGTCTTGTTCCTGATATTGGTGGAAATGGTTTCAGTTTTTCACCATTGAGAACAATGTTGGCTGTTGGTTTGTCATATATGGCTTTTATTATGTTGAGGTAAGTTCCCTCTATGCCTACTTTCTAGAGGGATTTTACCATAAATGGGTTTTTCTGCATCTATTTGCATCTATTGAGATGATCATATGATTTTATCCTTCAAATTATTAATATGGTGTATCACACTGATTGATTTGCATATATTGAAAAATCCTTGCATTCCTGGGATAAACCGCACTTGATCATGGTGTATGATCCTTTTAATGCGCTGTTGGATTCTGTGTGCTAGTATTTTGTTGAGGATTTTTGCATCTATGTACATCAGTGATATTGGCCTGTAATTTTCTTTCTTTGTTACATCTTTGTCTGGTTTTGGTATCAGGCTGATGGTGGTCTTGTAGAAAGAGTTTGGGAGTGTTCTTCCCTCTGCTATATTTTGGAAGAGTTTGAGAGGATAGGTGTTAGTTCTTCTCTAAATGTTTGATAGAAATCGCCTGTGAAGCCATCTGGTCCTGGGCTTTTCTTTGTTGGAAGATTTTTAATCTCAGTCTCAATTTCAGAGCTTGTGATTGGTCTGTTTATATTTTCTATTTCTTCCTGGTTCAGTCTCAGAAGGTGGTACTTTTCTAAGAATTTGTCCATTTCTTCCAGGTTTTCCAATTTATTGGCATATAGTTGCTTGTAGTAATCTGTCATGATCCTTTGTATTTCTGCAGTGTCAGTTGCTACTTCTTTTTCATTCCTAATTCTATTGATTTGAGTCTTCTCCCTTTTTTTCTTGATGAATCTGGCTAATGGTTTATCAATTTTGTTTATCTTCTCAAAGAACCAGCTTTCGGTTTTATTGATCTTTGTGATCTTTCCTTCATTTCTTTTTCATTTATTTCTGATCTGATCTTTATGATTTCTTTCCTTCTGCTAACGTTGGGGTTTTCTTTGTTATTCTTTCTCTAATTGCTATAGGTGTAAGGTTAGGTTGTTTATTTAAGATGTTTCTTGTTTCTTGAGGTAGGACTGTATTGATATAAAATTCCCTCTTTAAACTGCTTTTGCTGCATCCCGCAGGTTTTGGGTCCTCTTGTTTTCATTTTATTTTGTTTCTAGGTATTTTTTAAATTTCCTCTTTGATTTTTTCAATGATCTCTTGGTTATTAAGTAGTGTATTGTTTAGCCTCAATGTGTTTGTATTTTTTACAGATTATTTTCCTCTAATTGATATCTAGTCTCATAGTGTTGTGGTCAGAAAAGATAGTTGATACAATTCCAATTTTCTTAAATTTACCAAGGCTTGATTGGTGACCCAAGATATGATCTATCCTGGAGAATGTTCCACGATCACTTGAGAGGAAAGTGTATTCTGGGTTTTTTTGGATGAAATGTCCTATAAATATCAATTAATCCATCTTATTTAATGTATCATTTAAAGCTTGTGCTTCCTTATTTATTTTCATTTTGGATGATCTGTCTATTGGTGAAAGTGGGGTTTTAAAGTCCCCTACTAATATTGTGTTACTGTCGATTTGCCCTTTTATGGCTGTTAGATTCGTCTTATGTATTGAGGTGCTCCTATTTTGGGTGCATAAACATTTACAATTGTTATATCTTCTTCTTGGATTGATCCCTTGGTCATTTTGTAGTGTCCTTCTTTTTCTCTTGTAATAGTCTTTATTTTAAAGTCTATGTTATCTGATATGAGAATGGCTACTCCAGCTTTTTTGGTTTCCATTTGCATGGAATATCTTTTTCCATTCCTCACGTTCAGTCTATATGTGTCCCTAGGTCTGAAGTGGGTCTCTTGTAGACAGCATATATATGTGTCTTGTTTTTGTATCCATTCAACCAGTCTATGTCTTTTGGTTGGAGCATTTAATCCATTTACATTTAAGGTAATTATCAATATGTATGTTCCTATTCCCATTTTCTTAATTGTTTTGTGTTTGTTATTGTAGGTCTTTTCCTTCAGTTGTGTGTCCTGCTTAAGATATTTCCTATAGAATTTGTTGTAAAGCTGGTTTTGTGGTGCTGAATTCTCTTAGCTTTTGCTTGTCTGTAAAGGTTTTAATTTCTCTGTCAAAACTGAATGAGATCTTTGTTGGGTAGAGTAATCTTGGTTGTAGGTTTTTCCCTTTCATCACTTTAAATATGTCCTGCCACACCCTTCTGGCTTGCAGAGTTTCTGCTGAAAGATCAGCTGTTAACCTTATGGGGATTCTCTTGTGTGTTATCTGTTACTTTTCCCATGATGCATTTAATAGTTTTTATTTGTATTTAATTTTGATTGTTTTATTAATATGTGTCTTCACCTGTTTCTCCTTGGATTTATCCTGTATGGGACTCTGCACTTCCTGACTTGGTTGACTCTTCCTCTCCCATGTTAGAGAACTTTGCAACTATAATCTCTTCAAATATTTTCTCAGCCCCTTTCTTTTTCTCTTCTTCTTCTTGGACCCCTATCATTTGAATGTTGGTGTGTTTAATGTTGCCCCAGAAGTCTCTGAGGCTGGTCTCAATTCTTTTCATTCTTTTTTCTTTATCCTGGTCTGCAGCAGTTATTTCCACTATTTTATCTTCCAGGTTGCTTATCCGTTCTTCTGCCTCAGTTATTCTGCTATTGATTCCTTCTAGAGAATTTTTAATTTCCTTCATTGTGTTGGTTATCATTGCTTGTTTACTCTTTAGTTCTTCTAGGTCCTTGTTAAACTTTTCTTGTATTTTCTCCATTCTATTTCCAAGATTTTGGATCATCTTTACTATCATTACTCTGGATTCTCTTTTAGGTAGACTGCCTATTTCCTCTTCATTTGTTTGGTCTCATGGGTTTTTACCTTGCTCCTTTATCTGCTGCATATTTCTCTGTCTTCCCATTTTGTTTATCTTACTGTGTTTGTGGTCTCCTTTTGCAGACTGCAGGTTTGTAGTTCCCACTGTTTTTGTTGTCTGCCCCCAGTAGATGAGGTTGGTTCAGTTGCTTGTGTAGTCTTCTTGTGGAGGGGACTGGTGCCTGTGTTCTGGTGGGTTGGGCTGGATCTTGTCTTTCTGGTGGGCAGGGTCACATCTAGTGGCGTGGTTTGGGGTGTCTGTGAACTTAGTATGACTTTAAGGAGCCTCTCTTCTGATGGGTGGGGGTGTGTTGCTGTTTTGCTATTCGTTTGTCATTAGACGTCCAGCACTGGAGTTTGCTGGCTGTTGGATGAAGCTGGGTCATAGTGTTGATACGGAGATGTCTGGGAGAGCTCTTACTGTTTGATATTATGTGGGGCAAGAAGGTCTCTGGTGGTCCAATGTCCTGACCTCAGCTCTCCCAACTCAGAGGCTCAGGCCTGACACCAGGCCGGAGCACCAAAACCCCATCAGCCACATGGTGTCCTGGAGGTCAGAACTCTGAAATGGTTTCACTGGGTTGAAATAAAGGTATTGGCATGATCATGGTCATTCTGGAGGTTCTGCTGAATCAATTAGCCCTGAAAATGGATGGCACTGGAACATGGGGCCCACACCCATGTTCGCTGGCAGTCAGAGATTGTGGGAGAGGGTCTGGAGTGGTGATACAGTGTAAGGTGTGCCTCTTCTAAAGAATTTTTAATTTCATTTATTGTGTTGTTCTTCACTGTTTGTTTGTTCTTTAGTTCCTCTAGGTCCTTGTTCAATGTTTCTTGTATTCTCTCCATTCTAATTCCAAGATTTTGGATCAGCTTTACTATCATTACTCTGAATTCTTTTTTATGTAGACTAACTATTTCCTCTTCATTTGTTTGGTCTGGTGGGTTTTTACCTTGCTCCTTCATCTGCTGAATATTTCTCTGTCTTCTCATTTTGTTTAACTTACTGTGCTTGGGGTCTCCTTTTCGCAGGCTGCAGGTTCGTCATTCCCATTGTTTTTGGTGTCTGCCCCCAGTGGGTGAGGTTGGTTCAGTGGCTTGTGCAGGCTTCCTGGCGGAGGGGATTGGTGCCTGTGTTCTGGTGGGTGGAGCTGGATCTTGTCTTTCTGGTGGGCAGGGCCATGTCCGTTGGTGTGTTTTGGGGTGTCTGTGAACTTACTATGACTTTAGGCAACCTCTCTGCTTATGGGTGCAGTTGTGTTCCTATCTTGCTAGTTGTTTGGCAATGAGCGTCCAGCAAAGGGGCTTGCTTGCCATTTGGTGGAGCTGGGTCTTAGCATTGAGATGGACATCTCAGTGAGAGCTCTCGCCAATTGATATTACATGGGACCAGGAGGTCTCTGGTGGTTCGCTCTCTTGGACTCAGTTCTCCCACCTCAGAGACTCAGGCTTTACACCCTGCCAGAGCACCAAGACCCTGTCAGCCACATGGTTCAGAAGAAATGGTAGAAAAAAACCAAACCAAACCAAAACAAAAAGAAACAGTTAGAACCCCAAACCAAATGAATAAAGCAAAACCAAACAGAGAAAATCACACAAAGAAACATACACACACACACTCATAAAAAGAAAACAAACAAATAAACAACAAAAAATAATGAACAGTCAGAACCTTAGGACAAATGGTGAAAGCAAACCTAAAAAGACAAAATCACACAAAAAAACATACACATACTCACTCACAAAGAAAGAAAAAAGGAAAAAAAATTTAAAAAAAAATTTTAAAATAACTTAAAAAATTAAAAAAAAATTTAAAAAAAAGATAGAAACCAAACCAATAAACAAATCCACCAGTGATAACAAGCACTAAAAACTAAACTAAGATAAACATAAAAATCAGAAACTAATCAGTTGCAGCAGCAAACCCCAAGTCTACATTTGTTCCCAAAGTCCACCACCTCAATTTTGGGAGCATTTGTTGTCTATTCAGCTATTCCATAGATGCAGGGTTCATCAAGTTGATTGTGGGGATTTAATCCACTCCTCCTGAGGCTGCACGGAGAAATTTCCCTTTCTCTTCTTTGTTCACACAGCTCCTGGTTTTCAGCTTTGGTTCTGTCCCCACCTCTGCATGTAGGCTGCCCTCAGGTGTCTGTTTCCTTCCCAAACAGGAGGGGGTTAAAGCAGTAGCCAATTAGGGCTCTCTTGCTCACTCAGGCCGGGTAGAAGGAGGGGTACGGTAGTCATAATTGGAATGCGGGGTGAGTCTGCAGCAGCAGAGACCATCATGACATTGCAACAGCCTGAGGTGTGCTGTGTGTTCTCCTGGGGAAGTCATCCCTGGGTCTCGAGACCCTGGTAGTGGCTTGCTGCACAGGCTCCTAGGGGGGTATGGGTACTGACCTGTGCTTGCACACAGGATTCTTGGTGGCAGTGACAGCAGCATTAGTGGTTCATGCCCATCTCTGTAGTCCGAGCTGATAGCCGTGGCTCATGCCTGTCTCTGGAGCCCACTTAGGCAGTGTTCTGCCTCCTGTTGTCACACGGAGTAGGAATCCCCTGTCCTCCCACACCCCGAAACAATGGTGTCTTGCCTCTTTGGCAGGTCCAGACTTTTTCCCTCACTCCCTCCTGGCTAGCTGTGGTGTGCTAGCGCCCTTCAGGCTGTCTCCACAAAGCCAACCCCAGTCCTCTCCCTGGGGTCTGACCTCTGAAGCCCAAGCTTCAGCTCCCAGCCCCCACCCACCCCAGTGGATAAGCAGACAAGCATCTCAGGCTGGTGAGTCCTGGTCAGCACTGATCCTCTGTGAGGAATCTCTGCACTTTGCCCTCTGCTCCCCTGTTGCTGTGCTCCCCTCCATGGCTCGGAAGCTTCCCTACCCACCCCCCCAGCCCCCAGCCCCACCAGTGAAGGGGCTTCCTAGTGTGTGGAAAGTTTTCCTCCTTCATAGCTCCCTCCCAGAGGTGCAGGCCCTGTCCCTATTATTTTGCCTCTGTTTTTTTCTTTTTTCTTTTGCCCTACCCAGGTACGTGGGGATTTTCTTGCCTTCTGGGAAATCTGAGGTTTTCTGCCAGCATTCAGTAGGTGTTCTGTAGGAGTTGTTCCACATGTAGATGTATTTTTGATGTATTTGTGGGGAGGAAGTTGATCTCCATATTTTACTCCTCAGCCATCTTGAAGGTCTCCCTCTACTTTAGTTTTTATGTATAATTCAGCTACTTCAGAAGCCATTTTCTAAGAAATATGTGACACGGACTTCTCTGAGTGTGGTTTACGGATGAGTATATTCTGTTTTAATAAGAAATGTTCCTGCCTGCCTTTGCTTCCTTATTTGCCTCTGGCTATAGAACACACAAACTCCATGTTCCTTTTGTCATTCCACGAAGACACAGATAGCTGAGCACTCAGAATTGCTTTTGAGTAACTGCTAATGTTCTTGTCCTATTAGTATGCCCCAAGAAGGGCTTTGTAGAATGAATCCTGTGGTAAGAAGTAATCACATGATCTAATCAGCTTTTGCTTACAGGCCAGTTGAGACTCCTCTCTCTAGGAAGTCATGCAAATTATGCATTATTTAAGTTAGTTTTGAATGAAAAAGAAAAATCAAATTCATCTCTTCTAGAAAGATAACCCTGCAGTAATATTGAACCACAAATATTTCCCATCTCCAAATATTTCCTTTTCTATCCAGCAAATCAGCCTTATTTTCCCATCAGTTAGTCCTTGGAGTAAATCCAATCAAGAGTGATGTTAGTTTAGTACAACGATTGCAATTTTGGCTACTGTCATGTACCCATCTCCATCATGGTTTGTGTCTAAATTCCATGGCTCCAACACCCACCCATTCAACAGTATCTCTTTTCAATTTCTTCCTAACTTTACAAGTTTCCCTGATACCCATTGCCAGAAATGAGAGGGTTTTATCTGCTTAAGTCCTGGTCAAGGGCATATTGGAAGAAACAGGATGTTTCATGGCTGTTTCCTTTTTATCACTCTGTCAGCACCAGCTTTTGGTGCCTACATCCAATCTGGTTTGTTGCATTGCTAGAAACTATCTGCCTATGCCCTTGCCAGTTGCCAATTCCCTTAATCTGAACAACAGTGCCAGCTGTTGGGTCTGTGTGGTGAAGCTGGTCTTTGAGTCTCACCTGAACAATACCCTATAGTTTCTGAAGTTAGCAATTCTACAGAAACATAGTAACCATCCCTTCCTCTGTTGAGTTATCTACTTCAAAACTTCTCAGTTGGGCCCCATTACCTCTTAGATAGTCCTTAACTGGGAAGGGTAATTAATGACAGTCATGACATTTTTCCAAGCCCCTATTTTCTACAGAGTTCTTTAGATCCACAAGGAATAAGGTGTCCCTATTATATGAAGTATGGCTACTTTCGAAAACTTTATGTTTTTCCCAATTCAATAAGCACTGCCTCCACCCCATGGCCGTTTACTTAATTGCTAGTGGTACCAGGGTCTGTCTGCATGTCCTGACACCCAGCCAATTCTAGCTGGGGGCAAGATGATAATCTCTCCTATTTCTAGGATGACCAGCTGACCAAATGTTCTCTTGACTTAGGAGATTTTCAAAATGTGGGACGTTACATTTTAAAACAGGGGACATCCTAGACAAGTGGGCCGAGTTGACCACCCTACCTGCTCCTATTCATCCTCAAATTTCATAAACATATACAAGTACCTGTATAATACATTCAAATCTGGACACAGACTCTCAAAAACTTTCTCTAACAACAGAACTGTTTCCCCTTCTACTTCCCTTACCTGGTGTCAAAATTCAAAAAAAACCACTTCTGGGATCTTAAGGTATTTCGGAAGAATCTGAACCAAGAATAAATGAGAAGCTCAAGTAGTGCCTCTCTTTATTCTCAGGGGTGAGTTGTCAGTTACAACATTATAGTCTTTGGGAGAGCTGGAATATAACACAAGAAATCCCAACCTTACCTTACTTACCTTTAAACAGCTTTACTTTCAGTTTCCTGGTTTCCCAAATATATTATAATCATTTTCAGGGCAGAGTGCATTCTTTATTCTTTACTGTTATTGTTAAATTTTACTTTGTTTTGTGTTTTCCAGCCCATTAGATATATTTGTCAAAACCAGCTATGAACATATATTTCACACCCACAAGTATCCACCCAGATCAAGCTTCCTCAGGAGCTTCATCTCTGAATGCAAAGTAACAGAAAGAGTTACTGTGAATAACAGAAAGAGTGCCTTCATATACATAGAACAATTTATTCTCTCTCATTTTTACTTCCTGCATTTCACATCCTTCCCTTTGTCAGAAAAAAAAAAATTTTCTGCTTCTATTAATCCACCACAAACTTTTTTACATATTTCTCCTCACAGTGGCCTTGCTTATCAGACTGTCAAGATGCTTTCTGATATGTGGTCTGTTTCTAACTAAAATGTATTGTATTTACATTGGTGACTGCAACTGCCAGTGCATGTCCATAAATAAGCTCCAATTTTAAGCATAGTTCACTGGGGTGATTGATGTTTTATTTAACCTGGACAAGACAAATACCTGCTTTGTTACTGAAGAGCACTGTGCTATAGTCAAGGCAATTTTGATGGTACTATCTCTTCCTTTGCATTTTCATCTACCCCATCCCCAAAGTCATAGTACCATTTCGTGCAAGTAAAGAAAGCATAGCTTTTTTTTTTCTTTCTTTTTTTTAAGCAACAGTGGGGAAACTATTTTATCTGCTGAAGTCTTTCTGATTACCCTAGACAGCACCTTTCTGCCTTCACTGTATATGAGGAAAATCCTGCTACGTTGACAACATATTGAGAAATCAAGAATAAAAGAAAGGAGAGAAGACAGAGGTTAGACAGATAATATATAAGACATTTACAGAGTTGATAATTGGCTGATTAACCTGACCTACCCCTTTCCCTAAAAGTCACTTTGCATAAATTAGGGTGCCTTTTAAATTTTTTTCTTTTTCTTCTTTTCTTCAAGTCCAAGGGATTCAGTCCATTTTCTTTTGCATTATAACACTGCTATTACACGTTGTTACTCAGTATAGAAAGAAATAGTCTCATCAGTTTTACCATTCCTCTGTTCCAAAGCATAAGAATGCATTTTTTTTTTTTTTTTTGGTATTGTCTTCAAGCTATTCTATGTGGGGATACAAGGGTAATATAAATAACAAACTTATAGAAGCTATAAAGGTCCAGGAGTTCTCACAACTTACCTCAGACACGGTTTTAGGGTTCTAGGTAAGTCAGTGTTTCTTTCTTCATTTTTTTTCTCACCCCAGTTATTTTGGAGGCTGGAGAGCCAACCACTTAATTTTTCACCTATGCATATTTTCTTTTACTTTCCTGCACATATCATGATGTATTGCATGCCAAGATTATGCTTATATTGTCTCCTCCGACTAAAATATCATTTCTAGTCCCATTAGTCTGGATAAGTGTCTTAGTCCTTTTGAGCTGCTATAGCAAAATACTGTAGACTGGGTAGTTTATAATCAAGAGAAATTTATATCTCACAGTTTTAGAGGCTTGAAGTCTATGATCAGGGTCTCAGGATAACCAGGTTCTGGTGAAAGTCCTCTTCTGGATTGCAGACTGCCAACTATGTGTCCTTATCTGGTGGAGGAAGGGTAGGCAGCTCTGTCAGTCCTCTTTCACAAGGGCAATATTCCTATCCACTTGGGCTCTCCTCTCATGACCTAATAACCATCCAAGGGCCCCACCTCCTAATAGTGTTACCTTGGGGGTTAGGTTTCCAACATTTGAATTTTGGAGGGGACATAAACATTCAGACCACAGCAATGACCCTACCTAGTCCTTTAAGACTCAGTTTAAATGCCACCTCTAGAAGGACTTTTCTCACCCAAAGATGGTCTGTGTGTTCTCTGTGTGTGCCCATGTAGCACCATGCATATGTCCTTATTCTGACTTTGTCCTGCATTTTCTCCTTATTAAACCAGGAAATCTTTGATAGCAGGATCGCTGATGTATATATCCTGCTATCTAGAGGCCTCAGATAACTGTGATACCTCAGTGCCTGTCACAGTATTTTAGAATATGTATTTATTCTTTCACCTCAGTTTCATTGATCCACTTTGTAATCTTGCTGGACATTCTCCTAGCTCTTTCTCCACCTTCCTCTAACTGGTGTCTGTAGAAACCATATCCATCTCTCCATTCAAGACCAAGGAGTTGTTCCCTATTCCCCCTCCCCCTGCTACACACTGAACCATACTGCCATCTCTTCACTTACAATCAGTGGAGTTATTACATCTAATTGCTTCAAGGCTTCCCCTCTTTAAACAAAAATGATACTTCAGAAAGCTGAAAACTTCAGCTTTCAACAGATTAATAAAATTCTTACCTTCTTATATGACTCTATGTTCCTTTCCTCTAATTTTCACCCTCAAATTCAGCTCTTCTGAGTTAAGGCCCCCACTCTCATTTTATCAAGATAAAATTTCTACCCCATATAATGTCCAAGTATTTGTTATCATGTCACACTTTGGAAATATAACTAACAAATAGAAAGGCTCTTTAAGAAGAAAGTTTGTCAAATACTTAAAATAGAAAATATGTATCTTGGAATTGTCTCTTCCAGAAGGGAAACACTCCTAATTCCCTTCAATATTCCTTATATGAGATATGTATATGTATATATGTGTGTATATATATTTAATTTGTCTTTTTTGGGAGAAAACTTCTCTGATCTCCCTAAGATAAATCCCTCTAGTATAATCCCTCATAATATGTATTTCTTATTCATATCCTTTGTCACAATGTAATTTCACATTTAGTCATGGGACTTTCTGATTAATGGCTCTTCTAGCATTATACTATAAACTCCAAGAGGGCTTGAGTTATTAAAAATGGTTGCTTAGCATATGGTGTAATACAAATATTGGTATAATAAAATTAAATATCTATTGGTTGAGTGAAAGTGGATAAATTAATGTTTTGGATCTTTATGCCATTCTTAAAATAATCTCCAGCCCCTCTGTTCTCCCCTTAAAGTATGGTGTCCAGAATTAAACATATTAAAATGGAAGTGACATGGTGCAAAGTGGAGCATGAGCTTCTTTTCTTCTAATGATGCTTCTCTTTAAGCTTACTGATAGCTAAACTATACCACACAGTTGGCTTATTTCCAGCCATAGCTCATGTTTATGTGATTCCATTTTTTCCCCTTGGCCCATTACGATACTCACCAGGATTCTGACCTTATTGGAATATTAATGTTTATTCTCATGGATTCAAGCCACAGTAGATGATGACTCCCATCAGCCCTTGTATGATCTTGATCTTCAGAGCTATACATATTAGTCATACCAGAAATATTTGAAATCTTCTTATGTATAATTAAAGAGTCCTATATAATAATACTTAAAAAATGACTGTAAATCTTTTCTGTGTGTCCTGGCTTATTTTACCACATCGTTGTCTATTATGGACTGAATTGGGTTCCCACCTCTGAAATTCATACGTTGAAACCCTAACACCCTGTACCTCAAAATATGACTGTGTTTGGAGATAGAGCCTTGAAAGGAGTACTAAAGTTAAAATGAGATCCTCAGGGTCTCTCCTTATCCAATCTGATTGGTGTCCTTATAAGAAGAGGAGATTAAGACACACAAAGAGACCCCAGAGGCATTCCTGCACAGAAGGAAGACCATGTGAAAAAGCAGCAAGAGAACAGCCATATGCAAGCCAAGGAGAGAGGCCTCAGAGGAAATCAATCCTGGTGGCACCTTGATTTTGGACTTCTAGCCCCCAGAACTATTAGAAAATAAATTTCTGTTGTTTAAGCCATTCTACCTTTGGCATGGTGTCCATCTGCCAACTCAGAAAGAAACCTCAAATTTCCCTTCAGTAGTTCAGTTTTTTCTTCATCTACCTCATCTCATTAATCACAAAGTACTTCTAACTCCATCACACAAAAGCCTTTAGACTCTGCCTGTCTCTGTTCATCATGTTCACTTTCAGTGCCAAGACATAGTCCATCCCAGCAAGTTCACAGAAGATTTTCTTGACACAACTATCCCTTGACTGCAGGTCTTCTTTTAAAACATCACCAATAATAAGCTTTGTAAAATGGAACTCTCTTCAATTCTTCTCCCCATTTAAAGATTTTTAATAAACATATTTTATTTTCAAAACCTCTTTTGCCTATTTTCCTGTTTATCAGAGAAAGAAAACCCTTCACACATCGATCCCAGTCTTCTTGAAGTGTCATCTATTGTCCCTTTCAAGTTCCTCCATGTTATACCCTAATTCTAGAAACAGCCAATTACGTAAAGGTACCCAAAATGTCACAAATTTTCATGTGACCAGGGTTTTGTTCATATCTCTTATGCAATAGTTTGACTTCCTTAGAAATTCCACTGTATATATTGTATAGTTCCCTATTCTTTAGCTAAGAGGGTTTTTTGCTTTATAGATTTCCATAGAAGGTTACACATTTCTTTTATATAATAGTCAGGTCTCTGAGTTATAACTGTTCTTGCATCCCTTCCTCCACAACTAACCTGGGAGCTCCCAAGAAAGAAACAGGACACAGTTTATTCCTCTTTATTTTCTCAGATTCCTAGTATAGTAGCTGCAACAAAGAAAGGACACAATTCACTGCTATAGGACTGAGTTCACTTAAACACCTTTTTCAGCAAAGAAAAAAGCAACAAAAGAGATAATGGACAAAGTGATTTGCTAAGAGTGCATATATTGGTGGGCCAGTTGACATTTTAACTCCTGTCCCCTTATTAACAACATCAGACAGGGTTCAAGCATTATATTAATCAACATTAAAGAGATGTACAAAGGATTAGTACTAGATAGACCCAATTGTATTTATTATCATGTAGTTCTGTATTAGAAAACTGTCCCAGTACACTGAGAGCTGGGGTAGTCACTGTCTGTGCCATATGCAGTAACCAAGTGCAGTCACAACTCTCAGTGGCTCCATGAAGTATGTAAGAGTCAGTGGGTCTCACGTGGTGGCTCTTCTCCAGGTTGTGCATCACGTTGAGGTCTAATGTGTCTCTCATTGTGGGTCTAGGCTAAAACAACAATCGTTTTTTCACATTCCAGTGGTCAATACAAGTCACATGGTCAAACCTGAATCAATACAATCTAGCACAAGCGCTCTGACATTCACAGTGCATTGAAAAGGGCAATATGTCTTTTCTGCTTTTCTGGTTTTGCTATAAATGGACCTGAAAGCTTCCTGTGAACAGACCTTCACTGTTAGTATTGTGAAAGTATTAAGCTGTAAAGAAAAAGAAATACATTGTTTTTTCTAGTTAAATTCTCTAACTTAGGAAACATAAGGAGAAAGTCTAATAAAACATGAGGTTTATGAAATGAGTATCACACTACATGTAGTACTAAGGTTTGGGGAGAGGTAAGAATACGGTAGATTCCACTCATATGTAGCTTGCAGAATTTGACTTTTTCATTAGTTATAGGTCAGGAAGTCATTGTTCCTTGTTCAGGGACTAGAATTAAAAATAAAAGTAAATCAACTTTTTTAAATAAAGAAAAGAACGCATAGATCTAAGCCAAATATTACACAATGTTAATACATTATTTTTTCACATTATTGTAAAAATAAATTGAGTTGCATTATTTTTAACCAAAATCCTAGGCCAGACTCTAAACCAGTTAAGAAATGGAGCCCTGTCCTAGGCCACCCTGAAAATGAAATCACACTTCTGCTCTAAGCACATGCCTTGCACATTGGCATGTTGAAAATGAATTTTAGTGATCAGAAAAACCTCATGAAGTATTTTTTAAAATGTCAGATATTGTGTGACTTATCCAGAAGCAAATTGACCACATCAGTCTGAATATGAACCATAAAACTCATTGATGACCATTTGTGGTTTTTTTTTGCACAATGTTTGATATTTCTTAAGATGAACAGTACCTAAAATACTGGGCAAATAGCCCAACTTTTGGAAATATGGCTCATTTTAGAAAGTCAAATGGAGGAGTAGAAGAAGTAGATTTTTTTAAATTGCCTTAAAATATGTTACAAAGTTTTAATGATTATTGCCTTCATTCTGATCTCATGTCGAATTAATCTACACCATTCTAAAAGAGAATAACACAATTTTAGAAGTGTTTTGTAAGAAAATGTGTCCAATCACACAGGAAGATCAATACAATGGAACTGTATGGTATATTATACATATATTTTCCTATTAACAACTTACAAAATGATGTTTCAAGTAGGAGTGACAAAGCAGACAGAGGTACATAATTTTAAAGACAGGAATTTGTTCAAATAAGCCCCTGGAGTATCAGGAAATAATTATTCTTTTTAATATAGCTTGTTTTATTGATGTTCATAAAATTGTTCCTTCTTGGAGATTACCTCTGAGCTAATTAATTTGGTGATTCAATTCACTAAATGACATAATTCAATTTTGTGTCTGATTTGGTTTATTAAAGGGAAATGAAGTGAAAGGGAAGTTGAAAGTGATAGGAAAAATTTGGTTTCTTTCAACAACTAGGAACTCAGGGGTGGGAGAATCATAGATTTGCAATTAAGAATTTTTTAAAATAAATTTAAAGGAATTAAAATTTCCAGAATTAAAAAAAATTAAGAAATTGGAATCAATTATTTGATAGAGCAAGAGAGAGAGAACTTTAAGTATTATAATATGGTTATTTAAAGGAGTAAAAAGTGGAGGAAGTTAAGCTGAGTTAGGATTAAAAATGAAAGATTGAAACAGGAAAATATATGAAGTTATAGATAGAGAGAAAAATAGAAGACAGATAGGAAAGAGAAACCAGCCCAAGGGTGTTGGGGAAAGCAGAGAGGGCTTACAACTGACTGTGTTAACTATATGGGAACAGAGTTTTTGTCACTTCCATCTCTTACATGGGCTACTACAATATTATAGTGGTAAAGCTTTGCCTATTATCTCTAAACTTTGAAATTATGTGTAATCCAAGGTAATTTTCCTGTTTCAGTAACTTCACAAAAAGTGCTTGAAACATAATTTCATGAAATTTTAGATGTTCTGTATAAAGGAAAATAATTTCTTAAATGTTAGAAGTTTAAATTCTATCCATGGTTAAAGTTAGAGGTTTACTTGCACAACCATTCTTGGAACCTTACTCTTTTGCTTTAAAGTTAACATCACCTATGCTTATTTGTTCTTAGTTATGAATGAAACTTCCCCTAAAAGCATATGAGCTGAGAGGTTCTGCAACCTAGCCAGGATTGCTTCCAGATTCTCTGAACAGATCATGTTAAACAACCGTGTTTGGGGTGGGAGATGGGTCAGGTTTATGCATGTTGGTGACTTTCATGCATCAAATTGACTGGATTATATGTGGATTCTGTTTCCTGTCAACTTGCTTGTGTTTCTTGTGATGTTCATCACTGAAACTACTGACATACTGTGCTCATGGTAGCAGTTCTTAAATGTATCTTTGAACTCTGCAGAAGCTATGGAAATTCTACCCACAGAAATATTGAAAATCACCAGAGAAGAACTCCCAGTCCACAGGGTTAGATACACTTCACATTTTAATTTAATCTTGACATCCCATCAGTCTTTTTTTTTTTTTTTTTTCATTTTTTTTTTTTTTTAATTTGAAGGTAATTTAGATTGGATGCAGTATGAAGTTTGGAGGTTGTGATAACTTCAGGCAGTTTAAAAGAGGTGACAATTCACAAGTGGCTAGGCAATAATAGTTGTTTGGGACGGGGAGGGTGTGTGGATTTCCAAGCTCACTCCACCTGGTATTCTGGTCAGCAGCGTTCTCTGTAAAAAAAGAGAGCATAAGATGGGTATTGCAAAGCTGGTGGCAAGCCTAGTGTCATTCTGTAGCTGTTTTGTAACTGGAGCAGCCCACATTTTACTTTAGCAACTTCAAGAAATTCAGGGTTTCTGTCTCAGTGTTGAAATCCTGTGAGTAGCCTGCTTATTTCCCTATGACCTTCAGTTTAGTTTCCTGGGGATGGATGTTATAACAAAAAAGCATAATCAAGGTGGCTTAAACAACAGACATTTTCTGTCTCACAGTTCCCAAGGCTAGAAGTCTGAGCTAGAGGTGTTGTCAGGATGGGTTCTTTCTGAGGGCTGAGAGGCAAGGATCTTTTCCAGCCTTCTCTCCTTGACTTGTAGATGGCTGCCTTCTCCCTGTGTCTCTTCACATGGTGTTTTTCCTACGTGCCTGTGGCTATGTCCAAATTTCTCCTTATTATAACAACACTAGTCAAACTGGATTAAGAACCACCCTACTTGGAATGACCTTATCTTAACTAATTACATCTGCAAATAGGGTCACATTTTGAGGTACTGGAGGTTAGGACTTCAACACAGGAATTTTGAGGGGGGAACATTGCAACCCATAGAATTCAGTCTACCCAGATTTCTTTTGACACTGGTGCTAGGGATAGGTCTGTTAGCTTTCTTCAGCTGTTTGGAAAACCATTTTCTTTAGCAGTAGCTGGTTAGATGCTAATCTTCTTTCTTTTCACATTCACAAGCCATAGTTGTCTAATGAATGCAGTGACTTTGTGACTTGGCCCTAATCCAGATCTACTGGATCAGAATCTCTAAGGTTGGAAGCCTATTTTTTTTTTTTTTTTAGAAAGTGGTTTCTTTTTTTAAAAATTATTTATTTATTTATTTATTTATTTATGGCTGTGTTGGGTCTTTGTTTCTGTGCGAGGGCTTTCTCTAGTTGTGGCAAGTGGGGGCCACTCTTCATCGCGGTGCGCGGGCCTCTCACTATCGCGGCCTCTCTTGTTGCGGAGCACAGGCTCCAGACGCGCAGGCTCAGTAATTGTGGCTCACTGGCTTAGTTGCTCCGCGGCATGTGGGATCTTCCCAGACCAGGGCTCGAACCCGTGTCCCCTGCACTGGCAGGCAGATTCTCAACCACTGCGCCACCAGGGAAGCCCGGAAGCCTATTTTTAACATGCTTCCTGGGGGATTCTGATGCAGCCAACCTTTTCTTCTTGTTGGACCTGCTTTCAGGATGCATTAGACAGTATTAGTCCTCTTCACCTGCTGGGTTTCCAGGTACTGTTGTCCCAGATGGCCTTCACCTTGCTTTGGTAAGTAACTTATGTGCTAGTGAAGGTTGAAATACCCTTTGAAAACCAGATCTACATTGGCCATAAGTGAAGAGCAAAACCTCACAGGGGCCAGAGAACGGTGCTTTCCCCTTACTAAGAGAAGGATTTGGTTAGTGAGTTTGAGGGGGTGTGATTTAGTTTCACCTTTTCATTTGTCTCCTCACCTGGTAGGCACAGGCTCCAGAAGTCCAGGCTCTTGTAGTCTGTTGAATGGACAATGCCATTAATGTGATGAATGCAGCCATTGTCACACTTATTAGGCATCATTAAAGTCTCATGGCCTCTGAGTCAAATGATACACTCTTCTAATCCAGAGGCCTGTAAACTACAGACTGTGGGCCAAATACAGCCTGCCTGTTTTTGAACAGTCCTTGAGCTAAGAATGTTTTTATATTTTAATTTTTTATTTATTTATTTATTTATTTATTTACATCCCATCAGTCTTGTTCCCCCAGATTTCTCTTCTTAATCCTGATAGATTTTTGTAGAAATGGCTTTGTTGTCTTCTAAGGACCTCAGCTTTCTGGTTCTGCTTACTGGGAAGGAGACTTCCTTCCCTGGAGCTGGATTCTCATCAGCATTTCTAATCCACTAGCTTAAAACATGCAGTGGATGAACATGGCTACTGATGACTTTTAGATATTGATATGGGCTTAATAGTTGCCTCTTGGAAGTCAGCGCAACTCATGCCAGATATTTACCAATTCTGCCTTGATCCTTCCTGTGCTCCCACAGCACCATCTCATGCCCTATGGCAGTGATTCTTAAACTATTGATGGGAAAGAATCTGTCCTCCCAAACTTTAATTGGTAATGGACTGATACCTTTATGTAATGGAAAAAATTAAATTACTATAAAAATGAAATGAAGGACAAAAAACAAAACTACACAAAAATCAAGTCCACATATTTTATTATTAGACTCATTATACATACTTTTTTAGATCAAACTGTTGTAAAATATTTACTCAGTTTACAGTCCAGTACTTGTTTATGAATATATATATATATGTCCATAAATATAAAGTATATCCTATATAATAAAATATTTATCCACATATATTTATGAATAATACATATATATCCATATATTACTTATGACATATATAATATATATCCAGTTATCATATATCCATAAAATTTGTAAATATTACCCAATTTACAGTCTAGAACTTGTTTATGAATAAAACTTTGAGCTGCAATGCCCTACACAGGCTGGAGGTCTTCCTTAGAATTCTGACTGTAAAATTCACTCATTCAAAACATGGAGTGTGAAATCAGTTATGCAACTGGTATTTAAAATTAAAATGATAAAGCAATTTTTTAAATAAATAAATTTAATTCAACATATTTGTATTTGATTTCATAGGACTCTGGTTTGGTTGGTTGGTTTGGTAAGGTTTTGGGTGGAATTTTGTTCTCCTTTTAAACATGTCTGCATGTATACTTGAAATTTTCACTTTTATGGATGGTGAATACATATATACAGTAGTACTAGAATAGGATGATACTAAAGCAGTGTGCTTTCCACTTCAAAAACCACAGGCAACATCATAACTGTAAAAATGTTGTCTTTATTATGCCTGGTGTTTGTTTTTTCTGTGATTCAGTCTTCACTTGCAGGCTTCTCCCTTCGCACTCTCTGATGTGTAATACCTGCAGATATACTCCTGGCCTCCTTATATCAGTCTTTTTAGCACAACTGATTTGAGAAAAACTTTCTCCATAAAGTATAAATGAGTAATACAACATCCTGTCAAGCACATGAAGTAAGAACGGAAGAAATTTAGGCATATAGCATAATTTTTTTTTGAAGATGTTCACTACCAAAAAGAACCATCCTCTGTATGGATCTGTGTTTTTCAACATATAATAGCATACCAAATAGCACTGATATTAAATAATTAGTCCAGGAAAAATCAACTAGTAAATGATGGTTAATGGAACATAAGACTACCAGATTCATAACACATGATCTTTCCAAAGTGTGATAAAGAATCCCTAGCTTAAAGCTCACTCTTTTCTCCCCAATATGTATTTAAGAGCAGAGGTTGAGGAACTATGGCCTGCAGACCAAATCCAGTCCACCAACTGTTTTGTGAACAAAAGTTTGTTGGAACACACTCATTTGTTTATATATTGTTTGTGTCTTCTTCCATTCTTCAAAGGCAGCGTTGAGCAGTTTTGCACAATTTTGCAACAGGCACTGGAATATTTACTGTCTGGCCTTAAACAGAGAAAAAGTATGTTAACTTCTGTTTATGAGACAATTTTTTTAAGTAATCAAACTACAAGAATTTTAGGAAGAGGTTTAAGCATAAAGTAAATATTAGGATTCCAATGGCAAGGCCATCTTTAGTGTAGAGAGAACTGTATCAGACATTCCCTATGATTTATTATCATCAAACATTCAGATAAACTATTCTTGACCTTAGTTCGTGCCTGTCAAGCCATCTTGTGCCAATGATTTAACTTCCATAAAGTTCCACCTTCCTTTGGTTACAAATACTCAAATTGCACTTTCAGGAAGACATGCAAGATATAAATGGGGCCCAAACCCTATGATTATCAATGTTTTCTTCTTAAACTGCTTGCCTTCTAAACATTAAGTGGTTTCATTTTTTCAGTGTCTTAAAATTAGCTTTCACAACTGTTCACTGTGCAGATATGGCTATTCCAATCTTCCTTACAATTAAATATTTTTACAGTAAACTTCTTAACAGGCACTCTGGTGACTGATTTTTAAAAAAGAATCCTGAAGGAAACAAAATCTTAATATAATTTTTATGTTGGATAAATAATTTCTGATAATTATAGGCAAAACAAATTGAACTTTATTAAGGAACATAAGAAGTGTGAGACAAGGCAGTTTGTAGTGTTACCAGAGCAGAAAACGTGAACTGATTGGAGAAGGCTGACAGAATGAAGAAGGAAACTCGGAAATAGGGATCACTTGTTTTATCTCAGGCACTTTTTATATGCATATAATTTATTTGTCACAGTTGCCTAGCACAGGGAGACAGTTTCTTTTTTTGTCAATAAGAAAACGGAGATTCATAAATGTGAAGTTACAAGTCACAGTGGTAAGTGTTAAGCCTGGCCATGTGAGAAAAAAGCCCTAGTTTCTTCATGGCTGTGATCTGGGAAATGCAGTGCTCAATTTCCTTTACTTTTGATTTTAAGAATCTGAACTATAGGTAAGGAAAAAGAAAAATAAAAGCAAAGAAACAAAGAAACAAAGAAACAAAAAGGGCAGACTGACTTAAGTGTTTCTGTCCTCATTGAACAAATAGCCAACATTACAGGAAGCTGCTTTTAGATCTCATTAGCACACAGATTTCAATGACATCTAATTTTGCTAAGTATATGATACATAAAAGTGGCTGCTGTTCAATAAATCAAAAACAACAAATGACAAACACAACAGTATTGTAATAGTTATCATTTTTAAATACTTAGTATATATCATCTCTTAAGAATTACATATTAGGTTTAGATAATTGCTTCATTCATTGTTCTATGCAACTTACATGTATTTACTCCTATAAATGACAATGAAACAATATCTACTAATATTCTCATTTTACAAATAAGAAAACAGAGGTTGTGAGAAATTGAGTGACTTGCTTATGGTGAAAAGTGGCTGGTAAGCAGCTAATAAGGGGTTAAACCAGGATATGAAGGCAGTTAGTCTACGAGCCTTTTCTCTGAACCACTGTTATACTTCTTCACCTGTATGGGCTTTTCAATTAATATAGTCATCTATTCAAAAATATATATTGTGTTTCTACTACAGACTGTTCTTACTGGAGATATCACAGTGAGCATAAAAAATTTCAAATTTCTGCCTTCATGAAGTTTGGTAATAAATTTAGAAATTTAATGTGGCCCAGTGTTAGATTTGGTAAATAGAGTGGGGGGATTTTCATAGAAAAAATCAAATTTGCTCCTGAAATTATATATACATATTTTTAAAAATCAAGGAGAAGGGAAGAAAACCACAGCTCTAGCAATTTAAATATTCAAATGAAAGCTAATTTTAAGACATTGAAAAATTGAATTATTCAATATATAGAAGGCAAGCTATATAAGAAGAGAATATTGATAATTATAGATTTTTAGTCCCATTCATATCTTGCATGTTTTCCTGAGAGTGAAATTTGAGTATCTGGGTCATTGGAAGAATAGGAACAAGCATGTTTGTTTATGTGGTCATGTCCCTTGCTTAGATCTTGTAAGAGATAACTAGTAAAATATCTTTAAAGTGTAATGGACTCTGGAAATTTTATTTTTGACCTCAGATAGTCTCAACTGTATCAGATATTTACATTATATTTCCATTTTCTAGTTTATTTTCTCATTTGACTTCCAAAGCTTTTTGAAGTCAACATTAACTGCCCTCCTCCACACCTATCTACCACCTTTTTGTAAGGCTACTAAGATACCAGAGAAATGAGTTTCCAAAGATTTTATGGTCAATTAGAAGTAAAATAAAGATCCAAATTCTATATTAGTGATCTGTATACATGTTTCTAGTATGTGTGAATATGGACTATTTTAATACTGTAACAGGGTATAAGTTGCTTATTCAAATTAGGAAGAACAGCTAACAACTAACAGAAATTTCTAAACCTCAAAACTCATTTTCCAAAATTAAAGTCAATGCTACAAAATCAACCCCACCTTTTAATAGAAAGTGTTGTGTGTTAATTGCACCTCCCCAAAATGTACGCCAAGGTCCTAATCCCTGGTACGTGTGAATGTGACTTTATTTGGAATAGTCGCTACAGATGTAATTAAAATGAGATTATACCTGAGTTGTGCACTTAATCCAATACAACTGGTGTCATTATGAGAAACACAGAGGAGAATGCCATATGAAGACACAGACACACAGAGTAAAGAGGCTGTATGATGACAAGTCAGTGATTGGAATTATGCAACCTGAATCAGGGAACACCATTGATTGCCAGCAACCATCAGGGGCTGAGAGAGGATGGCCCTGTTAACTTGATTTTAGAGTTCTAGTCTCCAGTAATATGAAAGAGTAAATTTCTGCTGTTTTACACCCCTCAGTTTGTGGTAGTTTCTTACAAAAGTCATAGGAAATTAATATATATGGGTTCTTTGGTTTAATGCTCAGAGCTAGTTTTGTTGGTAAGCATCTTCATAACGGATTTTTTTCATAAAATATAGAAAGTTATGTTCACAAATGCAATTTTCTTTTTAAAAAAAATTTATTTTATATTGGAGCATAGTTAATTAACAATGTGTTAGTTTCAGGTGTACAGCAAAGTGATTCAGTTATACATAGACATGTATCTATTCTTTTTCAAATTCTTTTCCCATTTAGGTTATTACAGAATATTGAGAAGAGTTCCACGTGCTATATAGTAGGTTTTTGTTGGTTACCTATTTTATTTATTCATTTATTTATTTATTTATTTATTTTTTCACAGCCTTAAGGTGCTCTACGCATTCAGAGAAACTTCTCTAGTAACGAACTATAGAAATGATCCCTGAAAGTATAGTCTTGCTTACCTATTTTAAAGGTAGCAGTGTGTACATGTCAATCCCAAACTCCCAAGCTATCCCTCTCCTCCACCCTTCCCCCCGGTAACCATAAATTCATTCTCCAAGTCTGTAAGTTTGTTTCTGTTTTGTAAATAAGTTCATTTGTATCATTTTTTTTTTTTTTAATTTGTATGGAGACACAAAAGACCCCTAATAGCCAAAGCAATTTTGAGGAAGAAAAATGGAGCAGGAGTAACCAGGCTTCTTGATTTTAGACTACATTACAAAGCTATAGTCATCAAAATAATATGGTACTGGCATAAAAACAGAAATATCAATCAATGGAACAAGATAGAAAGCCCAGAAATAAACAATGGTGAAAAGACAGTCTTCAATAAATGGTGCTGGGAAAACTGGACATCTACATGTAAAAAAATGAAACTAGAACATTCTTTTACACCATACACAAAAATGAAATCAAAATGGATTAAAGCCCTAAATGTGAGACTGGATACTATAAAACTCTTAAAGGAAAATGTAGGCAGAACACTCTTTGACACAAATTGCAGCAATATCTTTTTCTATCTATCTCCTATAGTAATGGGAATAAAAACAGAAATAAACAAATGGGACCTAATTAAACTCAAAAGCTTTTGTACTGCAAAAGAAATCATAAGCAAAACAAAAAGACAAACCACAGAATGGGAGAAAATATTTGCAAATGATGCAACCCACTCCCATTGCCGTATTTATAACTGCTAGACTGAATTTTAAGATGATCATTTCTTTGTTTTTCTTATAGCCATACCATATGTATACATATATGAAATATTGTTTATTTTGCAGCAAATTATCATTTTCAAAAATTACTACAGCATTATTCCTTCTCCTAGATACTCTTCTATTATGTGATTTTGCCACTCTGCTATCTAAAGGTGGAAAGTAATTCCCCTTCTATTAAAATTGGGCTAGGCTTTCTAACGTAATTGCAACTGAATGATGCTATGTGATTTCCTAGGCTTTATGAGAAGTCTTGTAACTTCTGCCTTGGTCTTTTTAAATATTTGTCTCTGAATACTCCCTTTTGGAAGATTTTCTCTCATAATCTAGCACCATGTTTTGAGAAGCATGTGAAGTGCTCTAATCAATTGTCACAGCTGAGCTCAGCCATAGAGAACAGTGACCAACTATATGCCCAAAATGGTCCTGGTTTCAGCACTAAACATCCAGCATCTTGGGAACTCCTTCAGTTCCAGGCAAACTGGGACAGTTGGTCAAAGTATCTTAGACTCATCCCCACCTAGACACCAAAAATGTGACTATAGAATCCTCTACATAATTACAGCTGCAATCATTCAAGTCACCCACAGCCTTTCAAACCTTATCAGCTGAAGCATCCAACATAGTGAAGCAGAAAAATAATTCATCTCCCCCATTTGAATTACTGACTCACAGAATTTATGATAATAACAAGCCAGTTATTATTTTTTGCCACTGAGTTTAGAGTACTTTGTTACACAGTAATACATAAGAAAAATATTATAAAATTTTCTTGAACTTTTTATAAATAACATGATTTGTACTTTACTGTCTTCATTTTTTTGCAGAATAAATGAATAACAAATTTGAAGATATACAATAGAACAATGAAAAATTAAGAAAGAATCTGTAAATGAGGCAAATACATGAGGCAAAAACCATTGGAACTTCAAGGAGAAATAGACAAATCCACAGTTACAGTTGGAGAATTCAACAGCTCTTTTTTAGTAATGATATATCCAACAAAAAGAAAATCAGTACTGATACAATTGAATTAAACAACCCCACCAGTAAATTGGATACAATTAACATATATAGAATACCGTATTCAACAACAAAGTAATACACATTTTTCAAGCTCACATAGACGATTCAGCATGATAGACCACATGATGTGTCAAAAATTTGAAAAAATGTAAAGGAACAGAAATCATATAAAATATATTCTCATTCCAAAATGGAACTAAACCAAAATTAATTAAAGAAAGATAGCTGGAAAAACTCCAATATTTGGAGATTAAACAATACACTTCTGAATAACACATGGATCAAAGAAGAAGTGTCAAAAAACTAAAAATATTTTCAAGTAAATAAAAATTTTAAATATAATAATATTTCTGAGATAGAAGAAAAGCAGTGCTTCAACGAAAATCTGTAGCATTAAATGTATATATTATAAAAGAAGTCGGACCTAAAGTGAAAATATAGTTTCCAACATTTTACACTACATGAATAACAAGAGGAAGCCTAAAGCTAACAGATGAAGATAAATAATAAAATGTAGAGCAGAAATTTATAAACTTAAAACTAGTAAATCAAAGGAGAAAATTAACAAACTGGAAAGCTAATTGTTTGGAAAAGAGGAATGAAATTGATAAAGCTGCAGCCAGGCTAAACAAGAGAAAGAGAAAAATTACCAATATGGAATTTTTCAATAATCGTTACTACTGACTCCATGGAAACTGAGATTATACTAAAGGAATACTACAAATAATTCTAAGGCCACAAATTTTGTAATTTAGGTGAAATGTATCAATTATTTGACAGACACAAATTGTCAAATCTCACATGAGGAGAAGTAGATCATCTATACAGATCTATACACATATTAAGGTGAATCAATAATGAATAAATGCAAGGATTCTTCAATATATGCAAATCAATCAATGTGATACACCATATTAACAAACTGAAGGATAAAAACCATATGATAATCTCAATAGATACAGAAAAAACTTTCAACAAAATTCAACACCCATTTATAATAAAAACTTTCCAAAAAGTAGGCATAGAGGGAACTTATTTCAGCATAATAAAGGCCATATATGACAAACCCACAGCAAGCATCATACTCAATGGTGAAACACTGAAAGCATTTCCACTAAAATCAGGAACAAGACAAAGATGCCCACTCTCACCACTATTATTCAACATAGTTTTGGAAGTTTTAGCCTCATCAATCAGAGAAGAAAAAGAAATAAAAGGAATCTAAATCGGAAAAAAAGAAAAAAAGCTGACACTATTTGCAGATGACATGATACTATACATAGGGAATCCTAAAGATGCTACCAGAAAACTACTAGAGCTAATCAATGAATTTGGTAAAGTAGCAGGATACAAGATTAATGCACAGAAATCTCTTTCATTCCTAAACACTAATGATGAAAAATCTGAAAGAGAAATTAAGAAAACACTCCCACTTACCATTGCAACAAAAAGAATAAACTACCTAGGAATAAACCTACCTAAGGAGACAAAAGACCTGTATGCAGAAACTTATAAGACACTGACGAAAGAAAGTAAAGATGATACCAACAGATGGAGAGATATACCATGTTCTTGGATTGGAAAATCAGCAGTGTGAAAATGACTATACTACCCAAAGCAATCCACAGATTCAATGCAATCCCTATCAAACTACCACTGGCATTTATCACAGAACTAGAACAAAAAAATTTCACAATTTGTATGGAAACACAAAAGACCCCGAATAGCCAAAGCAATCTTGAGAAAGAAAAATGGAGCTGTAGGAATTGGACTCCCTGACTTCAGACTATACTACTAAGGTACAATAATCAAGACAGTATGGTACTAGTGGAAAAACAGAAAGATAGACCTATGAAACAAGTTAGAAAGCCCAGAGATAAACCCATGAACATATGGTCAGTTTATCTTTGATAAAAGAGGCAAGAATATACAATGGAGAAAAGACAGCCTCTTCAATAAGTGGTGCTGGGTAAACTAGACAGCTACATGGAAAAGAATGAAATTAGAACACTTCCTAACACCATACACAAAAAGAAATTCAAAATGGATTAAAGACCTAAACGTAAGGCCAGACACTATCAAACTCTTAGAGGAAAACATAGGCAGAACACTCTATGACATAAATCACAGCAAGATCCTTTTTGACCCATCTCCTAGAGAAATGGAAATAAAAACACAAATAAACAAATGGGACCTAATGAAACTTAAAAGCTTTTGCACAGCAAAGGAAACCATAAACAAGATGAAAAGACAACCTTCAAAATGAGAGAAAATATTTGCAAACAAAGCAACTGAGAAAGGATTAATCTTCAAAATATACAAGCAGCTCATGCAGCTCAATATCAAAAAACAAATAATGCAATCCAAAAAACGGCAGAAGACCTAAATAGATATTTCTCCAAAGAAGTCATACAGATTGCCAACAAACACATGAAAGAATGCTCAACATCACTAAATCATTAGAGAAATGCAAATCAAAACTACAATGAGGTATCACCTCACATCAGTCAGAATGGCCATCATCAAAAAATCTACAAACAATAAATGCTGGAGAGGGTGTGGAGAAAAGGGAACCTTCTTGTACTGTTGGTGGGAATGTAAATCAATAAGGTCACTATGGAGAACAGTATGCAGGTTCCTTAAAAACCTAAACATATGACACAGCAATCTCACTACTTGGCATATACACTGAGGAAATCATAATTCAAAAAGAGACATGTACCACAAGAGCCAGGACATGGAAGCAACCTAAGTGTCCATCAACAGATGAATGGATAAAGAAGATGTGGCACATATATACAATGGAATATTGCTCAGCCATAAAAAGAAACAAAATTGAGTTATTTTTAGTGAGGTGGATGGATCTAGAGACTGTCATATGGAGTGAAGTAAGTCACAAAGAGAAAAACAAATACCATACGCTAACACATATATATGGAATCCAAAAAAAAAAAAAAAAGGTCATGAAGAATCTAGGGGTAGGACAGGAATAAAGACACAGACAAAGAGAATTGGCTTGAGGATGCAGGGAGGGGAGGAGGGGATAGGTTAAGCTGTGACGAAGTGAGAGAGTAGCATTGACATACATACACTACCAAATGTAAAGTGGATAGCTAGTGGGAAGCAGCTGCATCCCACCAGGAGATCAGCTTAGTGCTTTGTGACCACCTAGAGTGGTGGGATAGGGAATGTGTGAGGGAGACACAAAAGGGAGAGGATATGTGGATATATGTATACATATAGCTGATTCACTTTGTTATACAGCAGAAACTAACACAACATTGTAAAGCAATTATTCTCCAATAAAGATGTTAAAAAAAAAGAAGAAGAATCTTCCATATGAGAAATCATCAGACCAGTAGATTTTTACCTGTGCATTCTGTCAATCATGTAAGTTAGAAATAATACCAATTTTCCACATTCTTTTCTGGAAAACAGAAACAGAGAAACACTTCCCAATTAATTCAATGAGTCCAGCATTATCCTATTATTAAAATCAGATGAAGACACTAGAAGAAAAAAGAACAGGTCAATATCACTCATGAATACAGATGAAAATAACCTCCACCAGTAATTAGCAAATCAAAACCATAAATTAAAAAAATAATAAAATTATATATAATGGAAAATGGGATTTGTTCTAAGTTTGCAAGGGTATTTCACCATTTAAAAATCAAGGTAATACACTTTATAGAAGAAAAACATACAATCATATCATCTGAAGCATAAAAAATATTTGACAAAATCCATCACTTATTTATGACCAAAATGTCTCAGCTATCTATGAGTAGAGGAAAAACTTCCATAAATTTATCAATGATTTCTCTGAAAAACTGATCAATAACCTCATATGTAAACTGTGATAAAATGGACATTTTACCCCTAAGTTGAAGAAAAAGGCAAAGCTGTCCTCTCACATTATGCTGGAATTGCTAACTGAAGCAATCGCACAAGACAAAGAAATGAAATGCATGCACATTGGTAATAAATAAATAAAACTGATTTTATTCACAGAAGACAATATTGTCTACATAGAAAATTCCAAGAATCAACATGAACAACCAAAAAGATCCTAGAACAATTAAGTGAATGTAGCAATATCACAGGATGCAAGACTAACATAGAAAAGTCAATTACTTTCCTATATACCAGTAATGAAATTATTTTATTTTATTTTATTTATTTTTTATTGAAATATAGTTGACTTACAATATTATTTTAATTTCACATTTACAGTACAGTAATTTGATATTTTATAGAATATATTCCATACAAAGTTATTATAAAATATTTACTATATTCCCTGTGAAGTGTATTATATCCTTGTAACTTATTCGTTTTATACCTGGTATTTCATACCTCTTAATCCTCTTCACTTATTTGGGCCCTTCCCTCACTAACACTCCTCTGGAAACCACTAGTTCATTCTCTGTATCTGTGAGTCTGTGTCTGTTTCATTATATTTGTTACTTTCTTTTACATTTTACATTCCTCATAAAAGTGAAAACATACAGTATTTGTTTTTCTCTATCTGATTTATTTCACTAAGCATAATACTCTCTAGGTCCGTGTTTTTGCAAATGGCAGAATTTCATTCTTTTTTATGGCTGTTTATATATATATATATATGTGTGTATGTGTGTGTGTGTGTGTGTATATACATATATATATATATGTATATATACACTTCTTTATTCATTCATCTGTTGATGGACACTTAGGTTGTTTCTATATCTTGGCTTTTATAAGTAATGATGCACTGAACATTGAGATGCATATATCTTTTTGAATTAGTGTTTTTGTTTTCTATGAATAAATACCCAGGAGTGGGATTGATGGATTGTATGCTAGTTCTATTTTTAATTTTTTAAGGAGCTTCCATACTGTTTCCCATAGTGGCTGTACCAATTTACATTCCCACAGACAGTGCACAAGGGTTACCTTTTATCACCAACACTTGCTATTTCTTGTCTTTTTGACAATAACCATTCTGACAGGTATAAGGTGATATCTCATTGTTTTGATTTGCATTTTCCTGGTGAAAATGCAAATCATACTGAGCAACTTTTCATGTGTCAGTTGGCCATCTGTATGTCTCCTTTGGAAAAATGCCTATTCAGGCCCTCTGCCTACTTTTTAATCAGATTTTTAAAAATATTGAGTTGTATGAGTTATTTGTATACTTTGGATATTAACCCTTTATGGGACATATCATTTGTAAACATGTTCTCCCTTTCAGTAAGTTGTCTTTTCATTGTGTTGATGATTTCTTTCTCTGTGCTAAAACATTTTTTTTTTCTTTTTTAAACATCTTTATTGGAGTATAATTGCTTTACAATGGTGTGTTAGTTTCTGCTTTATAACAAAGTGAATCAGTTATACATATACATATGTTCCCATATCTCTTCCCTCTTGCATCTCCCTCCCTCCAACCCTCCCTATCCCACCCATCTAGGAGGTCACAAAGCACAGAGCTGATCTCCCTGTGCTATGCGGTTGCTTCCCATTAGCTATCTGTTTTATATTTGGTAGTGTATATATGTCCATGCCACTCTCTCACTTTGTCACATCTTACCCTTCCCCCTCCCCATATCCTCAAGTCCTTTCTCTAGTAGGTCTGTGTCTTTATTCCCATCTTGCCCCTAGGTTCTTCATGACCTTTTTTTTTTTCCCCCTTAGATTCCATATATATGTGTTAGCATACTGTATTTGTTTTTCTCTTTCTGACTTACTTCACTCTGTATGACAGGCTCTAACTCCATCCACCTCATTACAAATAACTCCATTTCATTTCTTTTTATGGCCGAGTAATATTCCATTGTATATATGTGCCACATCTTCTTTATCCATTCATCCGATGATGGACACTTAGGTTGCTTCAATGTCCTGGCTATTGTAAATAGAGCTGCAATGAACACTTTGGTACATGACTCTTTTTGAATGATGGTTTTCTCAGGGTATATGCCCAGTAGTGGGATTGCTGGGTCATATGGTAGTTCTATTTTTAGTTTTTTAAGGAACCTCCATACTGTTCTCCATAGTGGCTGTATCAATTTACATTCCCACCAACAGTGCAAAAGTGTTCCCTTTCCTCCACACCCTCTCCAGCATTTATTGTCTCTAGATTTTTTGATGATGGTCATTCTGACAGGTATGAGATGATATCTTATTGTAGTTTTGATTTGCATTTCTCTAATGATTAATGATGTTGAGCATTCTTTCATGTGTCTGTTAGCAATCTGTATATCATCTTTGGAGAAATGTCTATTTAGGTCTTCTGCCCATTTTTGGATTGGGTTGTTTGTTTTTTTGTTATTGAGCTGCATGAACTGCTTGTAAATTTTGGAGATTAATCCTTTGTCACTTGCTTCATTTGCAAATATTTTCTCCCATTCTGAGGGTTGTTTTTTGGTCTTGTTTATGGTTTCCTTTGCTGTGCAAAAGCTTTGAAGTTTCAATAGGTCCCATTTGTTTATTTTTGTTTTTATTTCCATTTATCTACGAGGTGGGTCAAAAAGGATCTTGCTGTAACTTATGTCATAGATTGTTCTGCCTATGTTTTCCTCTAAGAATTTGATAGTGTCTGGCCTTACATTTAGGTCTTTAATCCATTTTGAGTTTATTTTTGTGTATGGTGTTAAGGAGTGTTCTAATTTCATACTTTTACATGTACCTGTCCAGTGTTCCCAGCACCACTTATTGAAGAGGCTGTCCTTTCTCCACTGTATATGCCTGCCTCCTTTATCAAAGATAAGGTGACCATATGTGCATGGGTTTATCTCTGGGCTTTCTATCCTGTTCCATTGATCTATGTTTCTGTTTTTCTGCCAGTACCATACTGTCTTGATTACTGTAGCTTTGTAGTATAGTCTAAAGTCAGGGAGCCTGATTACTCCAGCTCCATTTTTCGTTCTCAAGATTGCTTTGGCTATTCGGGGTCTTTTGTTTTACGATACAAATTGTGAAAATTTTTGTTCCAGTTCTGTGAAAAATGCCAGTGGTAGTTTGATAGGGATTGCATTGAATCTGTAGATTGCTTTGGGTAGTAGAGTCATTTTCACAATGTTGACTCTTCCAATCCAAGAACATGGTATATCTCTCCATCTATTTGTATCATCTCTAATTTCTTTCATCAGTGTCATAATTTTCTGCATACAGGTCTCTTGTCTCCTTAGGTAGGTTTATTCCTAGATATTTTTTTCTTTTTGTTGCAATGGTAAGTGGGAGTGTTTTCTTAATTTCACTTTCAGATTTTTCATCATTAGTGTATAGAAATGCAAGAGATTTCTGTGCATTAATTTTGTTTCCTGCTACTTTACCAAATTCATTGATTAGCGCTAGTAGTTTTCTGGTAGCATCTTTAGGATTCTCTAGGTATAGTATCATGTCATCTGCATACATTGACAGCTTTACTTCTTTTCCGATTTGGATTCCTGTTTCTTCTCTGATTGCTGAGGCTAAAACTTCCAAAACTATGTTGAATAATAGTGGTGAGAGTGGGCAACCTTGTCTTGTTCCTGATCTTAGTGGAAATGGTTTCAGTTTTTCACCATTGAGAATGATGTTGGCTGTGGGTTTGTCATATATGGCCTTTGTTATGTTGAGGAAAGTCCCCTCTATGCCTCCTTTCTGCAGGGCTTTTATCATAAATGGGTGTTGAATTTTGTCGAAAGCTTTCTCTGCATCTATTGAGATGATCATATGGTTTTTCTCTTTCAATTTGTTAATATGGTGTATCACGTTGATTGATTTGCATATATTGAAGAATCCTTGAATTCCTGAAATAAACCCCACTTGATCATGGTGTATGATCCTTTTAATGTGCTGTTGGATTCTGTGTGCTAGTAATTTGTTGAGGATTTTTGCAACTATGTTAATCAGTGATATTGGCCTGTAGTTTTCTTTCTTTGTGACATCTTTGTCTGGTTTTGGTATCAGGGTGATGGTGGCCTCGTAGAATGAGTTTGGGAGTGTTCCTCCCTCTGCAATATTTTGGAAGAGTTTGAGAAGGATAGGTGTTAGCTCTTCTCTAAATGTTTGATAGAATTCGCCTGTGAAGCCATCTGGTCCTGGGCTTTTGTTTGTTGGAAGATTTTTAATCACAGTTTCAATTTCAGTGCTTGTGATTGGTCTGTTCATATTTTCTATTTCTTCCTGGTTCAGTCTCGGCAGGTTGTGCATTTCTAAGAATTTGTCCATTTCTTCCAGGTTGTCCATTTTATTGGCATAGAGTTGCTTGTAGTAATCTCTCATGATCTTTTGTATTTCTGCAGTGTCAGTGGTTACTTCTCCTTTTTCATTTCTAATTCTATTGATTTGAGTCTTCTCCCTTTTTCTCTTGATGAGTCTGGCTAATGGTTTATCAATTTTGTTTATCTTCTCAAAGAACCAGCTTTTAGTTTCATTGATTTTTGCTATTGTTTCCTTCATTTCTTTTTCATTTATTTCTGATCTGATCTTTATGATTTCTTTCCTTCTGCTAGCTTTGGGGTTTTTTGCTCTTCTTTCTCTAATTGCTTTAGGTGCAAGGTTAGGTTGTTTATTCAAGATGTTTCCTGTTTCTTGATGTAGGCTTGTATTGCTATAAACTTCCCTCTTAGCACTGCTTTTGCTGCATCCCATAGGTTTTGGGTCATCGTGTCTCCACTGTCATTTGTTTCTAGGTATTTTTTGATTTCCCCTTTGATTTCTTCAGTGATCACTTCGTTATTAAGTAGTGTATTGTGTAGCCTCCATGTGTTTGTATTTTTTACAGATCTTTTCCTGTAATTGATATCTAGTCTCATAGTGTTGTGGTCGGAAAAGATACTTGATACGATTTCAATTTTCTTAAATTTACCAAGGCTTGATTTGTGACCCAAGATATGAACTATCCTGGAGAATGTTCCATGAGCACTTGAGAAAAATGTGTTTTCTGTTGTTTTTGGGTGGAATGTCCTATAAATATCAATTAAGTCTATCTTGTTTAATGTATCATTTAAAGCTTGTGTTTCCTTATTTATTTTCATTTTGGATGATCTGTCCATTGGTGAAAGTGGGGTGTTAAATCCCTTGCTGCTTTTAATATGTTTTCTTTATATTTAATTTTTTTGATAGTTTGATTAATATGTATCTTGGCATGTTTCTCCTTGGATTTATCCTGTATGGGACTGTCCATGCTTCCAGGACTTGATTAACTATTTCCTTTCCCATATTAGGGAAGTTTTCAACTATAATCTCTTCAAATATTTTCTCAGTCCCTTTCTTTTTCTCTTCTTTTTCTGGGACCCCTATAATTCGAGTTTTGGTGTGTTTAATGTTGTCCCAGAAGTCTCTGAGACTGTCCTCAGTTCTTTTCATTCTTTTTTCTTTATTCTACTCTGCAGTAGTTATTTCCATTATTTTATCTTCCAGGTCACTTATCCGTTCTTCTGCCTCAGTTATTCCACTATTGATCCCATCTAGAGTATGTTTCATTTCATTTATTGTGTTTTTCATCATTGCTTGGTTCCTCTTTACTTCTTCCAAGTCCTTGTTAAATGTTTCTTGCATTTTGTCTATTCTATTTACAAGATTTTGGATCATCTTTACTATCATTATTCTGAATCTTTTTCAGGTAGACTGCCTATTTCCTCTTCATTTGTTAGGTCTGGTGTGTTGTTACCTTGCTCCTTCATCTGCTGTGTGATTTTCTTTCTTCTCATTTTGCTTATCTTACTGTGTTTGGGGTTTCCTTTTCGCAAGCTGCAGGTTCGTAATTTCTGTTGTTTTTGGTATCTTTCCCCAGTGGCTAAGGTTGGTTCAGTGGGTTATGTAGGCTTCCCGGTGGAGGGGACTAATGCCTGTGTTCTGGTGGATGAGGCTGGATCTTGTCTTTCTGGTGGGCAGGTCCACGTCTGGTGGTGTGTTTTGGGGTGTCTGTGGCTTTATTATGATTTTAAGCAGCGTCTCTACTAATGGATGGGGCTGTGTTCCTGTCTTGCTAGTTGTTTGGCATAGGGTGTCCAGCACTATAGCTTTCTGGTCGTTGAGTGAAGCTGGGTCTTGGTGTTGGGATGGAGATCTCTGTGAGATTTTCGTCATTTGGTATTACGTGGATTTGGGAGGTCTCTTGTGGACCAGTGTCCTGACGTTTGCTCTCCCACCTCAGAGGCACAGCCCTGATGCCTGGCTGGAGCACCAAGAGTCTTTCATCCACACGGCTCAGAATAAAAGTGAGAAAAAATAGAAAGAAAAAAAGAAAGAGGATAAAATAAAATAAAGTAAGATAAAATAAAATAAAGTTATTAAAATACAAAATAATTATTAAGAAAAAAAGAAAAAAGTTTTTAAGTAAAAAACAAAACAAAACAAAACAAAACAAAAAGGACAGACAGAACCCTAGGACAAATGGTGAAAGCAAAGCTATACAGACAAAATCTCACACAGAAGCATACACATACACACTTACAAAAAGAGGAAAAGGGGAAAAAATAATATATCTTGCTCCCAAAGTCCACCTCCTCAATTTGGGATGATTCATTGTCTTGTGCTAAAACATTTTATTTGATTAGGTCCCATTTGTTTATTTTTGCTATTACTTCCCTTGCCTGAGGAGGAAGATACAAAAAGGGCTAAGACCAATGCCAAAGAGTGTACTGCCTATGCTTTTGTCTAGCAGTTTTATGGTTTCAGGTCTTATATTTAGGTCTTTAATCCATTTTCAGTTTATTTTTGTGGATGATGTGAGAAAACGATCTCCTTTCATTCTTTTAGCTGTCCAGTTTTCCCAAAACAACTTATTGATAAGACTATAATTTCTCCATTGTACTTTCTTGCTGCCTTTAGTCATAGACTAATTGAGTACATATGCGTGGCTTTATTTCTGGGATCTATCTCTATGTTGTGCCATCGATATATGTGTCTGTTTTTGTGCCAGTACCATACTGTTTTGACTACTGTAGCTTTGTAGCATAGCCTGAAGCCAGGGAGTTTTATACCTCTAGCATTGTTCTTTTTTTTTACCAAATTGCTTTGCCAATTCAGGGTGTTTTGTGGTTCCATTCAAATTTTAGGATTATTTGTTCTAGTGCTGTGAAAAATGACATGGGCATTTTCATAGGGATTGTATTAAATTTGTAGATTGCTTTTTGTAGTATGGGCATTTTACCAATATTAATTCTTTCAGTCCAGGAATACTGAATATCTTTCCATTTATTTGTACCCACTTCAATTTTCTTCATCAATGTTTTAAATTTTTCTGAGTACCAGCCTTTCACTACTTTGGTTAAATTTACTCCTAGGTATTTTTCCTTTTGATTTGAATTTAAATGGGTTGTTTTCTTGATTTCTGTTTCTCATGGTTCATTCTCAGTGTATAGAAATGCAACAAATTTCCTATATTAATCTTGTACCCTGCAATTTTATTGAATTCATGTATTATTTCTAGTATATATATATATTTTTTTTTTTTGGTGACGTCTTTAGGGTTTTCTATATATAGCATCATGTCATCTGCAAATAATAACAGTTTTACTTTTTCCCTTCCAACTTGAATACTTTTATTTCCTTTTTATTGTCTGATTTCTGCAGCTAGGACTTCCAATACTACATTAAATATAAGTGGCAAGAGTGAGCATCCTTGTCTTGTTCTTTATTTTAAAGGAAAAAACTTCCAGTGTTTCACCATTGAGTATGAAGTTAGCTGTGGGTTTGTCATAAATGGCCTTTATTATATTGAGGTATGTTCCCCCTATACCAACTTTGTTGAGAATTTTTATCATGAATGTCTGTTCAATTTTGTCAAATGATTTTTCTGCATCTATTGAGGTGAGGTGATAAGGTGATTTTTATCTTTTCCTATATGTTTACATTTTCTGATGAAATTTTTCCTTCCAACATTTTCTTATTTCTTGGTATAGCCTTTTCTTTTTTGCATAAGGAAGACATTAACATTTCTTGTAAGATGAGTTTAGTAGTGATAAACTCTTTTGGTTTTTGCTTGTTTGGAAAACTATTTCTCCCTCAATTCTGAATGATTTGCTGGGTAGAGTATCCTTTGTTGTAGGTTTCTTCTTTAAGTACTTTAAATTCATTATGCCACTCCCTTCTGACTTGCGAATCTTTGTTAAAAAATAAGCTTATAGTCTTATAGGGATTCCCTTGTATGTGACTCTTTTTCTCTTGTTGCCTTTAAAATTATCACTTTGATTTTACATTTTAATTATGATATGTCTTGGTGTGGGTCTTTTTAGTTGATCTTGATTGAGTCTTTCTGTGCTTCTTGGACTTAGATATCTGTTTCTTTCTTCAGGTTAGGAATTTTTCAGTCATAATTTCATCAAATATGATTTCTTCCCCTTTCTTCTCCTTTGGGACCCTTATAATGCTAATGTTAGTATGCTTGATGTTGTCAAAGTGGCTCCTTAAACTACCCTCATTTTTAAATTTGTTTTTTCTTTTTGCTGTTCTGATTGGAAGGTTTCCAATACCCTGTCTTCCATGTTGCTTATGCATTCTCCTGTATCATCTAGTCTGATTCTAGATAAATCAGTAATTGTATTCTTCAGCTTTGGTTATTTTTATGTTTTCTAGTTCTTTGTTGAAGTTTTCACTGTGTTCCTCTATTCTTTTCCCAAGGTCAGTGAGCTTTTTTTAAATCACTATTGCTTTGAATTCTCTTAAGTAAATTACTGATCTCTGTTTCCTTATGAAAACATAAGGAAATGTTTATTTTCTGGGGTTTTGTTTGTTCTTTAATTTGGAACATATTTCTCTGTCTTCTCAGTTTGTTTGACTTTCTTTGCTTATCTCCATGAAACTAGGTGAACCAGTTTCCTATCCAAGGAAACTTGTGTGGGAGCATCCTTATGCAATTTGTTAGTGCCTAACAGTTTTGGTGCTAGAGGTAAATCTGAAGTGACCACTGGCTGCATCTTTTCCTGGGGTGCTCTGTCAGTCTCCATCTTGGTGTGGCATAAGGCTGGAGTTGGATGGGCTAGAAGTGGAGTCAGGTGTGAGCCAGAACTCCTCCCAGGCTCAATGGCCATTCCCACCCTGATGAGGGATGGGACCAGGATCCAAGGGGGTGGAGAAGGGGCCCTGAGGGAGCTGAGATTCTCCCCAGTATGACAGCCATTTCTGCCTTGGTTGGGACAGGGCCAGGGCCCAAGTGTCTGGAACAGCAAATCTGAGCTATCTCTGCTTCTACCCAGTGCAATGGTGATCTCCACATTGGCTGAGGTAAGGCTGGGCCCTGTGGTGTTGAAGCCACAATTCTAAGCTAGCTCCACTTCTCTGCTTCTCCAGGGAATAATGGCAGTTTCTGCCCAGGTTGGGACCAGGAGGCATTGTAGCAGGAGCCTGGTGTGGGCTGGGGTCATCCTGAGGTGGTCTGGCAGGCCAGCCAGATCACCAGGAAGTTTTCAATCTGCTGTTTCTGTACTTACATTAGGAGCAAGCACCTCTGGGCACACTCGAGAAGAGCAGACTCTCGGTTTCCTATAGCCATCCAGTAAGTCTCACTGCTTTCAAACCAGGCAAGAGAGCTCATCTTCCTAGTGCCAGACCTCATTGCTGGTGTGCCCAATATGAGATTTGAACCCTTTGCTCCTTAGGGAGTATCCCCAAGACTGTGATATAGCCCTCCTCTTCTGGGTCACCTACCAGGAGTGTGGTTGAGTAGATTGCTTCTCCTCTCCACCTACCAGACTCTGTGGTTCTTCCCTTATAACCTTGGCTGTAGAAGATCCACTCTGCTAGTCTCCAGGTCATTCTCAAAATGAGTTGCTGTATATGTAGTTTTAGTTTTGATGTGTATGTGAGAGAGTGAGAGGAGGTGAGCTCAAGGTCTTCCTACTCTGCCATCTTGATCCCACCTTATATCCCTGTAATGAAAGAGTGAACTTTGAAGAAGAAAAAAAAAAGAAAAGAAAAAGAAAAAGAATACTATTTACAATGGTCTCAAAAACAAGGATAAAGTTAGGTATGAATCTATAAATATGTGCAGAGAAACATATTCAAAAAACTACAAAATGGAGATTCAGAAAACAAGTCTTAGCAGGCTTTCCTTTTTTAAGTAACGGATTTCATTTTTTAGAGCAGGTCTTGGTTTATAGAAAAACTTAGCATATACACCCTCAAACCCACAGATTCTATTTTTAACATATTACAGTAATGTAACATATTTGTTACAATTGATGAACCAATACCAATACATTATTATTAATTAATGTCCATAGTTTACATTACGATTCACCTTTTGTGTTGTATATTTATATATTTTGGCAAATGCATAATCACATGTATTCACAATTACAGCATCATAAAGAATAGTTTCATTGTCTTTTGTATAGTATATTTTGAATTTGGGAAGTGTGGGTAATCCAGCTCAGTTCTTTTTTTGTTTCTTTGTGCTCTTCCTGGTCCCTTGTATTTCCATATGTGTTTTAGAATCAGCTTATTTATTTCTGCAGACAAGGCCATTTAAAAGTTGAAATATAGGTCAATTTGGAGGATAGTGACATAGTAATGACAAGTTTTCCGTTTCATAAACATGGAATGCCTTTACATTCATTTAGACTTTTAATTTTTTCAACAATGTTTATGTAGTTTTAGTGTCTAAAAGTCCTGAATTATTTTTCAAATTCATTTCCATGTTCTTTGTTTTCTAATGCTCTTGATTTCTTAATTTAATTTTCATACCACTTATTGTTAGTGCATAAAAAATACAACAGATTTTTGTGCATTGACCTTATATCCTGCAATTTTGCTGAACTTGTTCATTAGTTGTAATAATTTATTGTTATTCTTCAAGATGTAGTATAAACAAGATCATATCAAGTGCAAATAGTTTTAATATTTCCTTTTCAATCTGGATACGTTTTACTTTTTACCTAATTTCCTTTAATAGAATCTTTAGTACAATGTTGAACAGCAGTGGTAAGAGCAGATATTTTTGTCTTTTTCCTGATCTTAGATAGCTTTCACTCTGTTACTATATCACTGTTAGGTTTAATTTTAGCTGTGGATTTTTCATAGATGACCTTTACCAGATTGAAGTAGTTACCTTCTATTTCTATTTCATTGAGTGTTTTTATCACAAAAGGATGCTGCGTCAAATGCTTTTTCTGCCTCTACAGAGATTATCATGTGGTATTTTCCCCTTTATTCTATTGATATGGTGCAGTAGATTGATTGATTTAGCACATTTAATTAGTCTTGAATTCCTGGGACAAATCCCACTTTGTCATGGAGTATAATCTTTTTACTATGTTGGTGGAGTCAGTAATTCCAGTAGTCTAGGCTTCCTTAAGAATGGTTTCTGTCGAAGTCATTTTTGTATTTTCAATGAGTCATACTTTCAAGCTTCTTTGAATGCTTTGTAATTTTTTGTAAAGAACTGAGAATTCTCATGTGGTAATTTTGTTATATAATGTGGTAATTTTGGAAATCTGACTCTCACAGTCCTCAGGAATTGTTGATTTTGCTTGTGTAGGCTTGGAAATGTCCATTTTTGACTTTTCTAAATGATTTTTGCAAAGTGTGTGCTCTTTGTTGTGTGTCGTCACTGAAATTTCTGGCCTGTTTTCTCTATCTTCAGACAGTGATCTGACAAAGATATTCTTAAATGTGTGATTCCAAAAGGGGATATAGAAGAAGGGTTCTGCCTCTTTAAATGCCCTCAATGATGCCACCAGGGGAAATCACTTCAGCCAAAAAGGCTAAAACCAAGGAAGGTGTCTCTGACATTTTTTCAGGGTTTCACCACAACAAACCAAATGCACAACCTCTAATTTTTGGAGCACAAGGTCTCCTATGCTTGCTGCAGCACCAGCTATACAACCAAGGAATACAGACCACTGTCCCCAGTGTGACAATGGGGCTGAGAAACGGGGCATGGTAAATGGTTTGTGGATGCTGCTTTCTTACCAAAAAGAGCTTCATCAAGTACTCTCCTTGTTATATGTGAACAATCATATTCCTATGTTCCAAATTAGTTGATTTAATTCTTTTCAGTTGAATGGTTGCTTAGATGAAGGGACCAATACTTGAATCTTCCTGCTCTGGCATTTTGCATGTATGTTAGATTTATTGGGCACTCAGGGACCTTAAAAACTCTGCTGCTTCCATTTGTTTCTTGCCAAAATTCTGGTTAAAGCTTTTGTTCTTGTTTTAGAAAGACTTCAATATTTCAAAGTTCTGAAAATATTCTCTTTTATTATTTTCTGAGACAATTAAATTTCCCCTTAAACATATGTGTTAAACCAACCACTTACAAGCAACTTTTAATTGAAAAATACAGTTTTTCCCCTGTCTGCAGTTCCACCTCCTTCATATGTCAATGGTTATACGTACTTGTGTCTATATATAGTTTCCTCATTCCATTTCATTGGTCTATTTATACAACTTTGTTATTACTACAACATATCATTTTTAAGACTTTAAAAATTCAATACTTTGTGCAATTAGTATGATAGTGTATTGGCTACTCTTGGCTCCAGGCATTTCCAGATCAACTTACTAAGTTGTGTAAAATAACAATATAAAGCATTTTGGATTACAAATACAAACATTGTATATATAAATTGAATTAATAAGGCAATTTTGAGGACATGCTTTTAAAATTCAATTTCTAATGCATTACATATATACATTTATCAAGTCTTCTTTAATGACTATCAATAAAAGTATATAATTTTTCACAAACAGGTCTTGTATTTCTTTGTTAGATATTTTCCAAAGCAATTGATATTTTTCATTTTATTGTAAATTATTCCCCTGTCAGCTGATAGTATATAGAACTACAATTGATTTGGGTATATAGATTAGATATACAGAACCTGCCAAACACTCTAATACATTTTTTAACAAGAGTTTTAAATTTTCTCTATGCCCAGGGATATCAAATAAATTGATTACATTATAAAATTATTTTTCAATGCATATATAGCACTGGATGTTACCTCAATTAAAACATTGAATATTAGCAGATATTGTAGTTTTCCCTGTTTATTTTTTATTTCAAAAGGAGAGACTTCAGATTTTTAACTTTGAGCAAAATGTTTGCTGTAGGAATTTATGAATTACTTACATTAGATTTAAAAATACTTTCTTCCTCACCTAGTAAGGTATTTAATCACAAATAAATACTGAGTTATATGAGAATTTTCTGCATCAATAAAAAAAATCAAATATATTTTTCCTCTTTTTTTTATCAATATGTTGTTATACTGATTTATTTTCTAATATTAAATAGCCTACATTGCTGGGATAAACCCAAATATCCATGCTGTATTTTTCTTTTTGTATAATGCTTTAATGAAATTTCCTTTAAGTTTTGTTCAGAATGTGTTATTGGCCTGTAATTTTCCTTTCTTTTAATGTCAGCTTCAGATTTTGGTATCAAGGCTTTGCATCCTCATAGCATAAATTGGGAAACATTGCTTCCTTCTCTATATGTGTAAGGTTGAATTTACTTCTTTATTAACATTCTGATGTAATTTGCTATTGAAAACAGCCTACCTTGCCTTGTTTTTGTTTGTGTGTGTCTGTGTGTGTTATTTTGTTTTTAGGGAAGGATCTTTTTAAAAGTTAGGTTATTATCTTTAGTGGTTGTAGAATTATTCTTGAGTGTAGGGAAATATACATTTTATCTGAAACCCCAATACTGGTGTAAAACTTTCCATAATGCTTCAATGTAATCTTGTAAAATCTGCAGATGTATTTTGAAGTACCTTTTTTATTTCCAATATTTATTGTCTGTCTACTTTTTTTTCTTTCTTTTTTGTTTGCTTTTTTCTTATTATAGTCAGAGATTTTTAGATAGTTTGTATTTGTCTCTGTTCAGTCTCCCTCTATTACAAGATTACTTTCTAATTTGTTAATTTTGTTTAAACATTATTTTCCTTTCTTTGTACATTATTTAGATTTTTCTGCATTTTTCTAACCATTTAAAAAATATAAACACACAGGCTATTTTATCATTTGCATGAAAAGTATTTTTTTTTCTGAATCATATTGGTGTATGTCAGTTGTTAACATGGTGTCCTTTGAATCTGAATAATTTACTGTGTACTCCCTACAAAGATTTTCTTCTATATAACTATAATATAGTTATCAAAACTAATTAAATTTCAGTGATGCATTAAATTCATATAATGTACAGTCTTTGTTCAAGTTTCATAAGTTGTCCCGGTAATGCCCACTGTAGCAAAGGCCTCCAATTTACAATCATTTGTAGCAAGCCTCTTTACTTTCCTTCTGTCTAAAATAGTTCCTTAGTCTTTCCTTTACATGCCGCTGCTGAAGATTCCAATTCAACTATTATGAATACTACCTCTCAATTTGTGTTTTTCTTATGACTCATCATGATTATATTATGCTGTCTGTTATTTTGGTAGGTATATTCCAGAACTGACAGAGTATTCTCATTGCATCCAATCATGTGGCATAACAGCTTCGATTTATTCTATTATTCCTAATAAATGGAACAAATTGTTGATTTTGTTAATCTTACTTACAAGGTGTCTCCCAAGTTTTTCCTCTTTAAATGTATTCATTTCTCTCTCTCTCTCTCTCTCCCCCTTTCCTTCATTGCCTTCTTCTGGGTTGACTGAATATTCTTTTAATCTTTGTGTTTGCTGGTTTTTGTCTACCTCTTTGGAAGTTATATACTTTGTTTTTTTTCTTCTGGTATTAATCCTAAAAATTAAACATAATTTTAAATTATCAAAATAATTGGTAATTCAAAATTAACCAATAGATTTAATCTCCTTCAAGATAATGAAATTATATTAGAATACTTTAGCTCCACATTCCTAACATATTTTTAATAGTTTAATTCTAATTTTATAATACTATAAAATGTTAGTATTTTGCTGTATTGTGTATTTAAGTTCATTCAGTTTTACCCACAGAGTTACCACTTCTTTGCTTTACATCTTTTCCCAGAACCTCAGTCTACAATCACATTCCTTCTACCTGACATATATACCTCAGAAATTTACTTAGTAAGAATTGGCTGGTGATAAACTCAGAAGTATTGGTAAAGGACACTTCTACTCATTAGTACTAGACCCTTGTGTTCTAGCTATTGAATATATAGCACTACCTAGCAGCCATTCCTTTAATGCATTATAGAGCTTTCATATGTAAGGTTGATTCTTTCGATTGGGGTTTAGCTGAGCTTTCAACAGTTCATTCTTTGGTTCCTTAAGACTCACTGCTTCTGGATGATGGGATAAATCATAAGACCCGTACATCACAAAGTTATAAGCCTATTATTTCACCACCTTTTTGTAAAATGGTTCCCTTATTCTGAGGCAATTTAAATTGAAACACCCTGTCAATAGACTTTCATTTCCCTTGGATGCCCTTGGATGACCACATTGGTGCTTGCAATGTGGTCTGTAAAGGTAAGCCCATTTCCAGAATAGACCCTGCCAAACTGAAGGAGATTTGATGTGATCAAGCTGTTTGCACTTGGATGGTTAATTAACTAATGAAGGGGCTGTATTGGGCTCAGCATAGTTTTTGTGATATAGGATTAGATATTCAGTCACACTATTGTGCTCAAGTGTAACATATATTCTTCCAACAGTGTCTAGTTTGTGCATGAGGAAGAGGCTAGATAGACCTTAACATGAGACACAGAGAAAAAGATCTGCATGATTTTGCACACATCATAATTCAATTCACAGTTCTTCTCTAGACTTACTTGTTTCAATATTCTAATGCTTTTATTTCCAAGTCTATGACCACCTAGCCAAAATAGTTCCATTTTCCTGGAGTATGTATTGGTATTCCAGACCACTTTTCTTGTAAAAAAAAAAAAAAAAGTGAACAGGCAATTGTATTTCTCTTTGCTTTATCCAATGGAAGAATTTCCCGGGGCTTCCCGGTGGTGCAGTGGTTAAGAATCTGCCTGCCAATGCAGAGGACACAGGTTCGAGCCCTGGTCCAGGAAGATCCCACATGCTGTGGAGCAACTAAGTCCGTGCACCACAACTACTGAGCCTGCGTTCTAGAGCCCGCGAGCCACAACTACTGAAGCCTGCACGCCTAGAGCCAGTGCTCCGCAACAAGAGAAGCCACCGCAATGAGAAGCCCGTGCACCACAAAGAAGAGAAGCCTCCGCTCACTGCAACTAGAGAAAGTCCATGTGCAGGAACGAAGACCCAGTGCAGCAAAAAATAAATAAATTTATTAAAAAAAAAAAAAGAATTTCCCTTCACAACCTGCCTTTCAAGTGGGTCTATAAACAACAAGAATATATTTTTGTTGATAATCAGGATATCATGGCAATCTGCCTATAAAATAAGCCTGAGTTCTTACTGCTGTCATCTGTTGGTCATTCTGAAGCCCCATGAGGTTAAGGTGTGAATTATGGGAGATGCTCTAGTGCAGCAGTCACCAACATTTTTGGCACCAGGGACCGGTTTCGTGGAAGACAATTTTTCCATGGTGGGTAGGGGGGAGCGGATGGCTTAGGTGGTAATGCAAGCGACAGGGAGCAGCAGATGAAGCTTCACTTGCTCTCCTGCCACTCACCTGTGCAGCCCAGTTCCTAACAGGCCGCGGACCGGTCTGTGGTCCGGAGTTTGAGGACCCCTGCTCTAGTGTAACTGCAGGAAATGACATAGATATTTGAACTACCTGTTCGTGTAACTTACACATACCTTCTGAACCTTCTCAGGTCTAATCCTGAATATACCAGTTTGATTGTACAATAGGGGGCTATTATATCCACCCTGACTCATAATTCTGAGAAACTGAATACACTTATCTCACGATAGACTGCTTTGATCACATAGTCAATGAGAATCACAAGATCATAAAGAAAAGTATCACATCTTTTTTCTACAGAGAATGGCTCATAGGCACAGTTTATCTGTAGATACTACTTCAAAACAAATCTTATGTAGCTAAACAACTCTTTTTTTTTTTGAATTAATAACCACTATGTTAATATATCACCTTGTATTGCTTCCCATACTAGCCTCGTTTCATTTTTTCTCTCTTGATGCTCTTGGATTATTTTTCCTAAAAATAAGATTAATTCTTCCTCAGACCACTATGAAACCTGATCTAAGACAGAAGTGGAGGAAAGACAAGTTTAAAAGAGCTAGTCCAATAACACTTGAATATATTTTAATATGTTAACATAGAAAGAGGAAATAGCATCCTTTGTAAGATGTGCAGCACCAAGAAAGATTTAGAATGAGGATTTATGTTTGACAAAAATAGAACAAAGCAAGGTAAATACCACGGAGAAAACTCAGGAAGTAAACAAATACTAAATGACAATGTATTTTAGGCTTTAAGTAGTAAGCTAAAATAACAAATTTGCTTTCATTATTTTACACATTAGAAGCAATGATATTTTTACACACTCAAGGTCTACACATTATTCTCAGGAAGATTATTATACTGTGTTTGGTTAATTTTTAGCTCTATATTTTTACAAATTACATCATCAGTTTAAACGTAACCTCAGTATATATTATTGCACGTTTTGTCACTGCTTTCTAAGAGTGTGTGTGCACAATATCTATCTACCTTGTACTCTAAACTTAACCCAGATTTTTCCTATTTTGTGAGGGCTTTTCATGGCCATCACAGTCACAGTTTTTAGGGTTCCAAATAACAGGGCTTGTTCTACACCCAAAGAAAATAATGGCATGTTATAAGAGGGAGGCAGAGGTCTTTGCTCCATCACCCAATTTTCTGTTTTCCAGAGAAAGTTTTCCATCTTAATGTTTCTATCAGTGACTGTAATAGTCATAGTGGACTAGAATATATTACCATAACAAACAATACAAATCTCACAGCATTCCTAAAACACAAGTCTCTCACCACTGTAGTCACTCTAGCTGATGGAGTTTTCTTAACACTCTTTGTTAAAATAACTTCGTCAGGATGAAGACAAAACAGTGAATTACGCACTGGCTCAAAATGTTGTGCCTGAAAGTGAGGTACATCACTCCTACTCACATTTCATTGGCCAAAGAAAGTTACACAGCTTTATCTAATTTCAAAGCAATGCAGAAGTGTGATCTTTAAAAGTACATACAGAGGTTACTGTAGAGAACTGTGATATTTGGGAAGAACCCTAGTGATCCCTGCAGTGACAAAACTTTATGAGGGAGTAGAAAAAAATAAACATTTACAACTAAAGGTTTCAGTTATTCTAGGTGGAACTGAATAAGATGATCTTGGAGTCGTCAATTTAAAATTCTTATGTAGAACTATGAGTTTCTATTTGCATCATATAACTTAACTTTCACAGGTACCTTATGAAATCATTAAGCAATTTATAAAAAGTCACTCCTTCAAGATACTTTCACATAGTTGGTTATTACTATCTTTTTGAAATAAAAGCCTAGACTGATGATTAACTGATACCCTGAGCTATCCTTTATAAGAAGAACCTTTGGGGAAAAAAAAAAAAGTATACCCTTTAACTTTCTAACTTGTAGTATAACATTATTTCATGTTTCTCAAACTCATGGCCATAAAAATCATGTAAGATGCTAGTGAGAATGAAACTTATGGTCACCAGCTATGGACAATTTTATTTTTTAAGTCTGGGAGAAATCTTGGAATCTGAATTTGTAAAGCACCACAAATGAGAATTTGTATCAATGGCACATAAATACTGTGCTAATGGATAACAACATTATTTTTGGCGAAAGTCAAACTTCCCTTCCAATTTAGCTTTACTGCTTAGCAGCCTCTTGGCCTTAGAGAAACTACATATAACTTAGGGCATCAATACACTCATTTCTAAAAAAAAGAAATGCATTTATTTTATTTTGATCCACAGATGCTACTGCTTAGAGTGATATATATTTAATGATAGAAGATTAAATTTCATTTTCTTCTCTAATAATATCTATCTCATTGAGTCTTGAGAATTAAATAAGATAATAAAAGTGTAGAGCTCAGCACAGTATCTTTGTTATGAAAATGTCTCACTAAATAATAGCTATTGTTCTTGCAGCTATAAATAGTAGTAGTAGTAGTAATGGTGGTAGTAGGTGGGAGTAGGATTGTCCCTCACAGATGGGCTTTTCCCTCATCCTCTGCTGCCCTTGCCCTAGTGTGGGGCTGCATCGTGAAGCAAGTGGGGCTGGAGTGTTTGTTCGGATCAGGCTGGGGCATGTGCTGGGTGCTTACAGGAAACCCAGCAGTCACTCCTGCAGTTTTCAATCTACCCTCTCCACCCTGTTTTGGGAGCAAGCAAGCATGCACATGCTCCTTACAAGCAGAGTCTAGGTTCCCACTGCCCTCTTATTGGTCCCACCAGCCCTCCAACTGGCTAAGGGCACTCATCTTCTCTGTGTTAGACCCCAAGGCTGGGGCACCCCAAATGTGGCTCAGTCCACTCACTCCCAGAGAAGATCTCCACCCACATAATCTCCCTTTTCCTCTGAGTCACTTTCCAGCTGCACAACTCCCAACATAATCACTTTTCTTCCCTTCCTACCTGATTACTTGTGTATCTTTCTTATAGCTGTGGTTGTACAGAAGCCCTTCTGCCAGTCTCCAGTTAGTTTTCTGAGAGAATTGTTCCACATGTAGATATATTTTTGATGTGTTCATGGGCAGAGGTGAGTTCTGTGTCCTTCTACTCTGCTATCTGATAGACTCCAGAACAACTCCTCTCTTATCAACAATACATTCTTTATAATGGGCCTTTAGTTCTGCATTCTGATCAAGCAGTCACAAAAGTAACACAAGTAATTAAAAATTTTGAACGATAAAAATGGCAATTTTATATGGTTTGACCTGATACTTTATTCCTCTTGAACTATAAAATATTTCTAATATTTCTTTGAAAAATATTTTTAACCTTATTGTAGATAATGCCTTACCTTTTCTATCACTTTCCTGTTATGTTCTTACCAAATGATCATTAGTTCTAGGCTTGAATACATAGAGTGTGTTATGGGCTCAGTTGTGTCCCCAAAGATTCATATGTTGAAACTCAAACACCTCAATTCTCAGGAAGTAAATATATTTGGAGATGGGGCCTTTACCAACGTGATTAAGATAAAATGATGCCATTAGAGTGGACCCTTATCCAATTTGCCTTATGTCCTTAGAACAAGAAGAAATTTGGGTACACAAAGATACCTAAGGAGGCCTCTGAACAAAGAAAAGACAACATGAACACATAGCAAGAAGGCAGTCATCTGCAAACCAAAGAGAGAGGTCTGAGAAGAAATCAAACCTATCATCACCTTGATCTTGAACTTCTAGGCTTCATAACTGTGAGATATTATACTTTTATTGTTTAAACTACTTAGTCTTTGGTATTTTGTTATGGTGGCCTTAGCAAACTAATAGAGTGTCACAAACTCATAGCAGAGGGAAGAAAATTATGTTTATTAAGGGTCTCTTTGGTTTTAAGTCTAAGACTCCACACATCTTAAAGTTTTGTTTGCATTTTAAAAACATTTTTAAGCTCTATCATATGGTTTATCCGTGTTATACCAACATTTAAATAAGCTCTGCATTTATTTAGCAACTGGTATGGGTCAGAATACACAATCAGATTCATAACATACAAGTAGGCTTCAATCTGATAGTGCATTGACTTAACTTTATGGAAGAAAAAGGACTGAAGAAGCAGCAGGTAGATTTCAATCTCATTTGGAGGACCAGTGGCTCTACAGTTCTGAATTTCTTTTGCCACTTACACCATGGTTATGTAGGTCATCTTGACACAGAGAGCCTGAAAACTCAGCATCTCAGCAGCTATACAGGCTTACAGTCTGCATGCAAATTCAGTTTGCTCCATTCAAATGAATTTTACCAGTTAGAAGTTTATAAAGTAGAACATACACAAAATTTCACATTGACTTCAAATGTAATTTTTTAGAAAACAAACATCAAGATCATTTACCAGCAGGCCAGTATCAGCCCAGGCCAGCTGTTAATCCTCTGCTCACAGGTCCATTAGGAAAGTTTGAAGATAATGCATATTGAAATGAGTAGGTGTGATCTTGGAAAGTCTCCCAGACCCTACAGTGTTTCATTTATTCCAAACCTGAAATCACCCTTCCGTATGGTCTTGTAGGCTCAAAGATTCAATTTTCCCAGTTTGCTAAATTTGGTAAGACTTAATGCTAAATCAGGGTAAAGAGGCTTATAAGTGGCAAATGCATAAAAATCAGAATTCATTAGAAAGTATTGAGCAATAAGCTATTCACAGGACCAGAGAGCCATTATAAATAGGCCAGTGCATTTCCTTCATGTAAAAATCTACACAACTTGTAAGACAATATCACTTAAAGAAGTTTAGAAAGTATGGAATTAGATAAAATCTATTACAGAATCATCCATTTATTGGCATTAGACTCTGGTACCTTTCATGCTTACACCAGGGCTTCATGTCTTCCACATCTGTGAGGTGTGCTAAATGTTTATGTCAATTCTAAATGGTCTTTGTTCCAATTCCCTGGAAAAGAAATTATATGAGCTTTACCAAAATTGGTTGCATGCTGATCCCTAATCTCACCACCCTAACAATGTCCTATATATACTACAACACATATATGAATGATTGCCATTGGAAAACTAGGAGATAAGCTGGGTTTTTACTTTTATTTCTAAATACATATCCTCAGGTCTTCTCTATGTGTAAATTTGCTTTCTCTGAGTTTCCATTCACTTGTTTTCTAGAAATTGCTCAACCTTCAGCTCTTCATTTAACCTTAATTTTGTTCATTGCCCCATGACAAATGCAGTTTCCAGCTCTGTTTTAAACCATTGTAGTCAGAGAGGAAGGTCACATTAGACTCACATAGTGGCTAGAGTCCATCATTAGTGGTGAGGTTCTCAAGGGAAGAATACTTTGGTGGATAAGCAGTCACTCTAGAAATATCCACTAGTAGGGCCTAAAAGTAAATTCCATTTTGTAAACTTTAGCACAACATTCTAGCCTTCCAAATTCTTTTTCTTGGATACTGGTTAAATCATTAAATATTTTTTAGCATTTGTTACAGTAAATTTGAAAAATTATGTTTTTTTCTTTACAAATTGAAAGATTCTCAAAGCTTCATTAAGCAAAGGATTCTTCAGCTTGTCATTAGAGATTTCTCTCTATGTAGTCATGGATTAACTGATTCTGGTGAGATTATAAACTGTTAGGTTTCCATCACCTAGAAGTAGGTGCACCTTTATCTTGCGTTAGCATTTTTCATCCTTGGTCATCATGATATTCTATTAAATGTTTTAATATTTATAAGCTGTTTCAATATCTAGTCTGAATTTTGTTTAAAATGATATATGAGTTTATCCCTTGCCTCAATGTATATTATTCAACTTTATAATTTTTCAAAAATGTTAGTAGACTTGAAGCACAATATGTTTAGTATTTAAAATAGCCTAGAAATATTATATTAATGTGTTCATTCTTGACCACTATATAGTATCAATGAATTTCCTTGTTTTTGACCACTGCAAAATTGTCAAGTACTTTTCTATTTATCTACACATGATATTTTATAAACACGTTTGCTTAACAAGTGTTAAACTCTTTAAAACTGAAATAGAAACCCACTTGTTTTGTAGCCTGATTTGTATTACCCAGTAATTGAATTTCTTTATTCTATTGCTCTCCAGAAGAGCACACACAATTCCATTAAACTCTAAAAATAGCTGCTATAATAAAAACAGCTTCTGCTTCATTGTCTTGTTATTAACTTAAAAGTTTTGATCTTATGAAAGACCTATATCCTATTACCAGGTGTGGCAATTAGAGTGTGGAACTGTTTCTCAAATTGCTTGCTTTAAAACTGACCCTTATTCACTTTGTTAAGCTTGATACCAAAGACATGTATATTAACTTGCCTCTTGGAGACCACTGGGATATAGCACAGAAACCTCAACTTCATCATGTCCAATTGCAGTCATATCACTGTCACCAAACACCCTAGCCTCAAAACATACAAGCAGATGAACTGTAACTTCTGTTGGTCATTCAGTTAGCAATTTAGAAAGCAGTTCTTATTAGAAATAAATTTTAGCATTCTTGCTGATGGGAAAGAGAACACTTAGAGCATAAGAGCAACAACTTATTTTTAGTGCCAACAATAAGGAATGAAACCAATTAATTGTTTAACAAATATTTAGTTAATTGAGTTTTTAATCACATAGCCTTGAATGGTTTCTTGAATTTGGGCACTAAGATTTGGCTTCTTGATAATAAAAGTATGTCTACCTGCAAATGGAAGTATTTCTTCATTTGTGTTGTACATATGGATGTTTTGCCACTTTTTCTACTATGTAGAAAAGTATCTGGATACTTATTAAGACCAAAAAAACCTCTATATTACCTGCTGTGATATATAAATTTGAAGGCATTACTCTTCTCTAATTCAATTTTTTACTTCTTAAATGTAAATGTACAGACATAAAACAAAATTTACATAATTGTGTGATTATTTCTTCCCAACTATACATCAAGATGTTCACTTTTGTTCTATAAGTTACTGACATGCACAGAGATATGTGACTCCTTTGTTAAATAGCGTTGATCATTTCTACCTCACTAGGAGCACACCGAGAATAATGTAATGGTTTATATGCAAAGCACTGCAAATTTGCCTGAAGCAGTCCAACAAATGCCAGATGTTTACTAAGAGGATACCATGTTCCTGAATCTTGATAGAAAACAGGATCATGAAATGAGGCTGTGCTTGTGGCCATTTGGCTATTGAAGCTATTGAAGCTTCTTTGCAGTTTCTTTACACGAAGATGTACGGTCTTGAAGAATTTAATAGAGTTCTGGTAACTTCCCTGAATGTAGACATTTTGAATAAATAAAATCGGTGTAACTTTCCCAACATACAACTTTTATGGGTCCAATAGATTTCTCAGACATGTTTGTGTGCGTGTATGTGTACATGTAGCATTCAGCTTATTCAGTGTCAGAGAAACAAGACTTTCAAAATGCAATGAAATACATTCCAGAGAAATAATGACAGAGGACTATTGGTTAGATTTCTCTTGATGTCAACATACCAGAGAATTAAAGTGTTTTTTAATTCTATGAGCACAATTAATCAAAAAATTATACTATATTAACCTTGAGAATTAATGATAAAGAGGAAAATAAAAAGAAAAAAGGACCTATTATGCTCAGTGTGAAGCAGTGGTCCTTAGTTTTAAAACTCTTTGGCAGGGGGAGGAGAAATCAGCCTATGTCTTATTTACATTCCCAAGCCAAAATTCATAGTAGTGCTGGAAGGAGGATATGACATATTTATGCTTAGAAAGATTTCCATTAAAACAGAATATAACACTACATTAAAAAATCATATGTCAGATATCAACAGATTTTTTTTCAGGAAAATAAGAATGAGCTAATTCTATTAAAATAACTTACCTAATAATATATATAATTTTTTCCTGTGGACTGAATTGTATTTTTCCAGCTTTACTGAGGTGTAATTGACAAATGAAAATTGTGTATATCTAAGGCTTAAAACATAATGTTTTCATACACATATACATGTTAAATGATTACCACAATAAAGCTAATTAACGTATCCATCACCTCATGTGGTACTTTTAAAACCTTTTTGGTGAGAATACTTAAGATCTACTCTCTTAACAAAATTCAAGTATATAATACAATATTATTAACTATAATCACCATGCTGCACATTAAATCTCCACAACTTTTTCATCCTGCATAATTGAAATTTTGTAACCTTTGACCAATATCCCCCTATTTCTCCTATTCTCTAGTCGCTGGCAACCACCTACTCTCTGCTTAGATTTTCTCTAGATCCCACACATAAGAGAGATCATGCAGTATCTGTCTTTCTGTGCCTGGATAATTTCACTTAGCATAATGCCTTCCAGGTTCATCCATGTGGTTGCAAATAGCAGGATTTTGGGAGCTGAAAAATATTCCATTGTGTGTGTACATCACATTTTATAATCTATTCATTGATGGACACAGGTTATATTTATATCTTAGCTATTATGAATAATGCTGTAATGAGCCTACAAGTACAGCTGTCTCCTCAAGATAATGATTTAGTATCCTTTGAGTATATACCCAGAAGTGGGATTGCTATATCATATGATAGTTTTAGTTTTAATTTTTCAAGCAATCTCCATATCGTTATTCATAATGACTGTAGCAATTTACATTCCCATTGACAGTGCACAAGGGTTCCCTTTGCTCTACATCCTTTCCAGTGCTTGTTATCTTTTTCTTTTAATAATAACCATTCTAAAGTGAAGTGATATCTCATTGTGGTTTTAATTTACATTTCCCTGATGATTAATAATGTTGAGTGCCTTTTCATGTACCTGTTGGCCATTCGTATCGCTTTTTTTGAGAAGTGCCTGTTGAAGTTCTTGCCCATTTTAAAATCAGGTTATTCTTTTCTTGATATTGAATTGTTTGAGGTTTTAAATGTTTTGGATATTAACTCCTTGTAAAATGCATGCTTTGTTAATATTTTCTACCATTCCATATGTTGTCTGTCCACTCTGTTGATTGTTTACTTTTCTGTGCAGAAGCTTTTTAGTTTGATGAAATCCCATTTGTCTATTTTTGCTTTTGCTACCTGTGATTTTGTATTGTATCCAGAAAACTATTGCCAAGACAATGTCAGGAAGCTCTTCCCTTATATTTTCATCCAGAGGTTTAACAGTTTCAAGCATTATGTTTTAAGTCTTTAATCCATTTTGAGTTGATTTTTGTTTGTAGTGTGAAATAAGGGTCCAATTTCATTTTTCTGCATGTGGATATTCAGTTTTCACAACACCATTTATTGAAGAGATAATCCTTTCCCCATTGCGTGTTCTTGGCACCTTTGTCAAAAATCAGCTAAACACAAACACATAGATTTATTTCTGGGCTCTCAATTCTGTTGCACTGTCATTCCATATGTCTATTTTGATGCCAGTACCATACTTTTTTTACTACTGTAGCCTTGTAATATATTTTGAAATGTAGCTTTGTGATGCCTCCAGCTTTGCTGTTCTTGCTCAAAATTGCTTTGGCTGTTTGGGGTCTTTCTGGTTTTATATGAATTTTAGGACTGTTTTTCTATTTCTGTGAAAAATCCCAATGGAATAATAATAGAGATTGCATTGAATCTGTAGAGTATTTTGAGTAATATGGACATTTTAACAATATTAAGTCTTCCATTCCATAAACATGGGCTATCTTTCCTATATTTATGTATTCTTCATTTTCTTTCATCAATAGTTTATAGATTTCAGTGTACAAATCTTCCATTTCCTTGATTAAATATATTCCTAAATCTTTTATTGTTTTTGATACTATTGTAAATAGGATTATCTTCTGTCCCTCCATCCTCTTCCTCCTCCTCCACCTTCTCTTCCTCCTTTATTTATTTATTTATTTATTCCATGCCACACAGCTTGTGGGATCTCTTAGTTCCCCAACCATGGATCAAACTGGGACCCATGGCAGTGAAATCATGGAGTCCTATTCTTCCTTCTTTCAATGGTTTGTGTCTGCTGGAAGAATGGATCTTAATGGCTTGTTGAGGATATTTCCTGGACATAATTGGAATATTTTTCAGTTCAGTTATTGTATTCTTCAGCTCTAATATTTTTGTTTGGATCTTTAAAATTTTTTTATTTGTTTGCTGATTTTCTCATTTTGTTCATTTACTCTTTGCTGAATTTTGTTTAGTTATCTGTCCATGTTCTTTCATAACTCACTAAACTTTTTAAAGACAATGATTTTAAATTCTTCTCAGGCAATTCACAGATCTTTAATTCTTTCAGGTTTTTACTAGATATTTATTTTCTTCTTTTGATTATATCATACTTTTTAGATTTTTCATGTTTTCTTTGTATATTCGCTTCATACCTGCACATTTGAAAATGTATACTTTGGTTCTGCACCTTTTCACAGTCTTGCAGATCAGTGCTGGCTGTAAGACGATGCCCTCCCTTTTCCTTTATTCCTAGCTGTCCCAAGGCCCAGACTCTGCAGATTGTTCAGCACTCTCAGTATGAGACAAGACAGGAACTGGCTCCATGAGGACACTCTGAAATGCTGGGGATAAGGCCCTCTTTATACATTCCCACTCTTGTGGAGGCAAAAGCCTCAGTTATGTGCCATATTCCAAACTCATAGAGCAGCACTGGCTGTAAGAGGATGTCCTCCCTTTTTCTTTGTTCTTTGCTGTCCCAGAGGACTGGACCCTTGCAGAGTGTTCAGTGTTTTGTATGAGGTGAGAGAGAAACCAACTTGATGGAATGTGCCTGAGAGGGCAGGAGGCCAGGCAAGCATATGCACACGCCAATCTCACTTTTCTTCCCATGAAAGAAATTATAGGCTGACACAATTTTCTTGGTGCTGAGGTAAGCTGGTTTGAAGGAGGGACTGATGTGAGTAAATCAAAATTGCTCTTCTTACCCATACAAACTGCTCTCAGTTTGTGCTCATTTTATTTGACTTCTTATCTGCATTCGAAAATTCCTTTCAAGTTATTTTGCTCTCAAAATCGTTATTATATCAGTGATTCTGTGAAGAAACAAGAGCCAGGGTTTCCTACTCCACCATCTGGATGATGTCACTGTCTCCAATCATATATTATCTCAAATGTAAAAATTCATGTTTTTAGATGGTTTGTAAAACACATCTATCAGTATTTCTTACTGTGTTTTCTTCAACTTTCTAAATTAAATTAACTTAGAGACCACCCACTATTTTATTACATGCATTTATTTACAGGCATACCTTGTTTTATTATGTTTTGCTTTATTGGGCTTTTAAGATGCTGCATTTTTTACAAATTGAAGGTTTGTGGCAACCTGGCATTGAGCAAGTCTATTGGTACCATTTTTTCAAAAGCATTTGCTCACTTCAGGTTCTTGTGTCACATTTTGGCAATTCTTACAATATTTCAAACTTTTTCTTTATGATTGTATTTATTGTGGTGGTCTGTGATCAGCGATCTTGATATTACTATTGCAAAACTTTTGACTAGATGAAGGCTCAGAAGATTTTTAGCATTTTTACTTTTTAATTAAATTATTTACATTATATTTTTAGACATAATGCTACTGCACACTTAATGGACTACAGTATAGTGTAAACATAACTTTTATATGCACTGAAAAACTAAAAAAAGTCTGATATTGGTTTTATTGCAGTGCTCCTGAACTGAACTTGCCATATCTTTGAGGTATGTCCATATTTTTAACACTGGTCTTGATGCAGGAATTCACTGACTTTTCTCCACTTCAAGATTTCCCAGCTGGTCAAAGTGGAAATGGTGTCACATGACTAATTACTTAGGTGTCTCTTTTCTACACAGAAGCAAAGGGTCCAGGCAATCATTGGGCTCTGGGGAGATACTTACCACTGTCTAAGGCTCATACATATTTTTATGTTCTCTCTTTGGAGTCAAGTGCCTTTAACTGACTTTTTTTTAGTCCTGCCTTAGATGACTACCTTATTCAGACAGATTACAGTAACGTCATTTATGGAGATTCTAGAATGATAATCTACATGTGATGTTGAAACCAGGATTACATAGGAAGTCAGCACCATATATATATATAAAAATTACTGTCTTACGGTCAATACAAATGAACTATAGTTAACATTAATTTGATGTGTGACTAAAACTTAAAAACATTCATTATCAATTTTGGTACACTTAAATATTAAACTGCTGTAAATATGCAATAAAAATAACACCAAAGCCATTCATTGATGGTAAGGATACATGAGACCTTTAATGAAGTGTAGATTCATCTGGTCCTCAATCAGTACAACAAATGCAAAAAAAGATACAGAATAATAAGAATAGAGGGATACTATATTTTTAAATTTGAAGCAAATTAAAGAGCATTTGTGTTCCTGTGATATGGGCATGATCTTCTTATGAAGATACTTGAATCTTCAAGGATTCAATTTTTGTTTTTGACAGAATTTGTATCATTTAAAGGCAAATGTGTAGTCCACCTCTAGGTAGTAGAGAGGACACTATGATATGTTTTTCACATTATCTACCCCCATGGCTGAAGTTAATGACTTTAGACCTTGACTTTCTTCTGCCTTTATAATCTGCATTCAGTTTATTGTAATATAGCTTATAGATCCCTGCAAGTCATCTTAAATGTGCTTTTGGATTAAGACAGTATATATATAAGTAAACATAAAAATCATAGACAGATATATTGAGCATGCTTTATTAATAAGGATAGTCAATATCCTTTCTGTATACTTAAACTATTGTAAACACTCGGAGACCTTTAGGTTTTATATACAGTACAATCTCTACATCAATCCTAATCTTTGTCTAAAAACACAAACAAGAAGCAGTCCTAGAATTTAGGTTCCATGACATTTGCGCAGTGCCTCACCATTATGTCAACTTTCATTCTGCACGTAGAATTGATCTTATGGTCAGATATCTTCCTCAAATTTCAAACTCTCCTTCTGACATTAAAGATTTTTCTTTTTTTCTGCCGATAAAAATCATCACTACAAATAAATGTAATAAGTAAATAAGGCAGATCTGTTGAATGCATAAAGTAGGACAGATTTTATTCTAAATACATTAATGTATTAACTAATTGTCAAAGAAGCACATCAAAGTCTATGACGTAGTTCTATTTTTTTTGTTTGTTTTATTCCCTTTTTTCCACCATTTTACAGATGAGGAATTCCAGGCATAGAGAGGCTTGTAAGGTCTGCAATCATAGAGTTAGTGATGGAGAAGTATTTTACCACAAGCACTCTAATATAGAACTTACACTTCTAACCACTTTATTATACTGTCTAATCAAGGATAAATGAGAAGAAATAAATACAGGAAGATATTTTAAATGAGTATGTCAACTGAATTATGTACTATATATTAAGTGATACAGCTTTATTATCTTAACAAATACATATAATAACATGCTGTACAACATAAGCATCAATTAATTAGTGGATATGGCATTATGAATTAATAGCACTATTAATTATTTGTAAGCATTTATTGTGCTCCAATAATTTTCTAAATCATTAAGACCAATATATCCTTTGATATATTAAATTGTCCTAAAACATGAATTTTCTTATCGTTATATTTACAAATGAGAACACTGAGGGAAAGGATGGTTAAATTGCATTTCTTTTCCTCCAAGAGATGCTTATCTCAATTCCCTTTAACAGGTTTAGCACCTTTTAACTAAACTCACCACACATTTATTTTTTCCCCTCTCTAGTAGGAAAAGAAGATTAAAATGACATTTTGTGAATGCTAGCTACTGTTCTCAAATAGGTCTCAACTAATTACTGTGTATTTTTTTCCTCTAAAAACAAACGAAATTTTACATGAGAGAGCTAAGTAAAACTGTGATACTTGCAAATTACTGTGAACTGTCTCCATCAAAATCTCTTTTTAGGTGCCTTCTAAAAATTATTACTAAACTCTAGAAGGGTGCTTTCCAATTAAAGCCATTTCATATGAAGAAAAGAATTATGGTTACTTGTCATATCTACCTATCATCTTGTCCAGAGAGAGGTTCTGTAAACAACTACGGCAGCCCTTCCTCACACTGAACATAACTGAAATCTTCTGTGTCCAATAATCCCATAATTTAGATTTCTAAGTATGATCACATATATGTGTGCATATATATTATAAATGCATTTATATATAGATAGATAGATCACACTAAAGACTTAAAACTGAGGCTGTAATAGACCTTTTTTAATTAGAAATAATACTCACTGGGAAAATTTAAAGTAACCCAATCAAGGAAATCCTCTGATTTGATAAGCACCCAAGGCATATACTCAAAATGACACAACTAATAATGTATGCCTGAGTCATTTCTAAAATTCAAATGATATATTGTAAGTAAATATGTACCATTAAAGTAACTCACTGCATACTGGACTATGAGTAAGTTAGTTCTCTTCTCTGGGCTTCATTCATTTTATTCACTTGTAAAATTTGCAATATGGACTGGGTGCTATTTAAGTAGTATAACATTTTATAAGTCTATAATTCTGCAAATGGAAGCTGTTTGTTCTCTTCAGGAGTTTAACTCTTAATTTATTATCCCTGACATAGTCCATCAAAGCTGTTTATGCCAAAAATCAACATAGCAATCCCGTTATACATAAATACTGAAAGGGTATATTTTAGTCCTGTTGCCATGAGGTCTGAATTAATGAATTTCCAAAAGTCCTGTACTTTATAATTTTCACTTCTTTGTTTATAACAACTGGTGCATTTCATTGTGCCCTTTTCTTTGTGAAAATTTAAAATAAATATTATTTAAAGTTATAGTTCTCTCATTAAGTTTCTAATAACCTTTCCCATGTCTTTGAGGATGTTTTGATAATATATGATAAATATTCATAACTCCAGGGCCAACTGACTGATGGTAGGCCAAAAATAATAATCTGGAAGATAATGGGATGAAATTTGAGATGCACGTTGTACAAGGTTTATAAAATAATATTTCTCCAACTCAAGAGTTATTGTTGGAAAGGCTCAACAATCCATGTCACCCACCTGCCTGTCTGTCTACTCTGTCTCCTCCTTCTTCTCCTCTTTCTCCTTCTTTCAATGGTGTGTGTTTGCTGGAAGAACAGACTTAATGACTCACTGAGCACATTTCCTGGACATAACTGAAACAGGATGACTCTCACTATTGCTAGTAATGTAACTTTGTCCTTCCTTCTTTTTTTCTTTCATGGCATATTTGAAGGAAATATTATAGGTTGGGGGTAACAAGAATGATATTTATAATATTTAACAATTTGTGAAGAATGGGTACCTGCATATCAGAACCAAAGCTGCATATAGTGTTGGAGCAGAGTCCCTTTGGATTAGTCTTTATTGTTTGGTGGTTTATGGGGCATTTCTTGCGAGGGGAGATCGGAAACAGCACCAAGGTGGGTGAGAGCTTCAAAGTGAGATATTTATCAGCTTGTATGGAAGCATTTAAATACTTAAACAACATGTAGGGTTGCATTTGTCAGCTTTGGAAATTAGAAGGTTGAAATTATTAATAATTTGAAAGTTTGTTGCTTGAGTTTTTGCTCAAACTACAGAGATTTAAAATCTAATTAATTAAGCAATGGTAATATAGAAGACCATGTAGAAGCCTCTTGTTTAAGACTGAGATGTCTTAAAGTCCCCAAACACTCTTCAGGCAGAAGCTAAAGGATAGCAATAAAAAGCTTTTTGATCATATTTTTGTTACCACAGAGATTCCACATTTGATTAAATTGAAGTTATATTTAGTAACATCTCTTTCCCTTTATATTTTAGTGAAAATAATCTTCATGAGTTGAAAAATATTGAAAATATAATTCTGAGTGGTTAAGGTGAGTCTATTCAATACAAATAATGGCATCCACAAACTAAGAGAATTATGGCACAGAGGTACATTTCACAGCTAGAAGTTTACTTTTTCATCATAAAACACCATGAATCCTTATCTGTTACCATGTAAAATAGTATAAAAGGTGCTTTTTCAAGCTTTTTTAAAATACATTTTTCTCAAAAAACACATTTGGCAAATAAATTAAAATTAATTATTTTACATTTTAAACAGCATACACCAGAGAAATATGGGAAAATTGAATAATACCACTACCATCACAACACAAAATGTTTCTCAGGGAAACAAATCATTGTTAGCACATATAATTGTCCAGAAAGCAAGGAAGAAGTAAAAGTTGCTGGTGCTGTGTCTGAAACATGCTTACATGCTAGTTGAACAATGGCCTGATACCTGTGTTGTTTTTCTTTCTTTCTTTTTTTTTTTGAGTCTAAATGTGTTCAGTAATAGGTATACCACACAAAGTGATAAAGAGGGATGATTTCAGCAGAGCTTATGATACTAATGGGTAAACCTGAATTAAAACTTGGTCATTAGTTTGTTTGTCATTGCAGGATTTAACTGAGGACAAACAGTATAACCAAATCCTTCATAAACACTGGTTTGAACCATTTGCTTAGTGGAAGCCATAGATGAATTTTACTTCTAGTCTGAATAACTGGTGAAACTGTACTAATTAACTGAATAAATGAGATTGACATTCCTTTACATCCGTTAAAATCTTTTAATATTGTCAAATAATGAATTTCTTCTTCCTTAAACATGACTTCTAATATAAGTCCTTATCTAGGATATTCAATCCAGACTTTTTTTTTATCTTTTTGAATGCGGTCTATAAATTACATTCTTACTTTTAAATCACTCTGTTTTTCTTTATTTGCTTTTTGAATAGTAATACTGCTCAAATAAGTTTACCAAATTTTCTTAACAATTCTACTTCAAAGAGCTATTTGTAATCCTGAAAGGTCCTTGCACCATTTAACATTCTTGTATATGTTTGCATATACAAGAGTAATAATATTATTCAGCATGCATATACAAGGCATATAATATATATATACATATGTCATAATATTTATAATATATTTTACACACACATGTATAAATACAGACAGACATGCACATGCATGCACATATAGATCAGGTATCGATTATTGATATAGGTATTTTAAGTTTTTTCATTTACCTCTTATGAAACACACATGAATTTAATCATAATTTATTCACTTATATAGCAACATAAAGTTTCATTGATATTTTGCTCTTTATTACAAATAATAGGAGCTAATTATAATTAATTAATTTTAATTAATTCTTATTATTAAATATTCATTCTGCCATATACAACTTTACTCCTAAAATTCTCATACAAGAAAAATCAATATTCTTAACATCACTTTATAGATGCACATATAAGAAAATATATTCACTTTGCTATAGTCTAACAGAAAGTCTGAGTTCTGAAACCAGCACAGAATCTGTTGAGTTTCCAATATCAACATCTACTAATACCTCACACAATAACTATATGCACAGAAATTCCCCATAAGCTATGTGAAGATGCAGATGATTCCTATGACTGAATATAGGAAGCAGTTTTGAACACCTGTCATGGGCCATTTTTAGAACACCTGTCATGAGCCTAAAATTCAGATTTTTTTTTTTTTTTTTTACCAAGTATGTTTACAACACTGCCTTTTTTTTTTTTTTTTTTTTCTTATTTTTTGGCTGTGTTTCTGTGTGAGGTCTTTCTCTAGTTGCGGCAAGCGGGGGCCACGCTTCATCGCGGTGCGCGGGCCTCTTCACTATCGCAGCCTCTCTTGTTGCGGAGCACAGGTTCCAGACGCGCAGGCTCAGTAATTGTGTCTCACGGGCCTAGTTGCTCCATGGCATGTGGGATCTTCCCAGACCAAGGCCCGAACCCGTGTCCCCTGCATTAGCAGGCAGATTCTCAACCACTGCACCACCAGGGAAGCCCTAAAATTCAGATTTAATTTAAATTTTTTGCTCTCATTTTATCAGTTTAAACAGGACACTCTTAAGTCATAGGTAATTCTAGATTAATACTAGGAGAAAAACATAAAAATAATATTTTTAAAGCTGTTTTATAATGGAAAAAGTGGGCCTCATGTTTAGAAACCAAAAGTCACCAAACCAAGCATATTTATTATTTAAGGTATAGCTAAAACAATGAAGTATTTATGAACATACCCTCTTATGCTCACTGCTTTTGTGAGGAATTCAAATAGGAACTGCTCTTGGAATCCACTGGAAGTATGAGAAAGAATTCTAACTTCATGAGCATAAAGGCATCTTTTCAATAGAAGATAGAAGTCAAACTTCTATATTATAGGTCAGAAAAAGTTTTAATTGTCCACAACAGAGTGAAAGGAGGTTTCCCATGAGTTTAATTCACCAGAAACTAAGGGTTTATAAGAAAACATCTTGTTGGCATTAGCTTTTTGGAAACTATTCTAAATTGTTTGAGTCTACTTTATGGTTGTAGGTCAGTTAACATTAATGAATGTGAAACCTTTTGAAGATGAGGATCTGATCCCAAAATAGAAATCTGAGTATCTTCACTGGAGTCAGAGTCATAACTAAAAAGCAAGTTCACTCTGTGATCTTGAGACTGATTATTTACCCCTGGAGTTGTGCATTTTACCAACATATAAAATTAAAAAAAAAAAATCATTGAACTAGATAACTCTTAGAGTCTTTCCTAGAACTAACATATATGACTATTTGATTTTACTTTATTATATGAAAAGGAAAAGTGACTTTGAGCAATGTTAAGAAGGGAAAATAATATCATAACAGATATTGTTTACTAAAAATCTGGTCTGAGAAAAAAATCTCATCCAGCAGTTGACATCTTTGGACTATTGTAATTCAATGGGTAATTTAATCTGCTACCTGGCAAACTCAGTTCCATCTAAAATGCTGAAATGAACAGAATGAAGTTTTTACCGCAGTTTTAAAATAAATTATTTTGAATAACTTAAACTAGTAAGGAGAATGTAAAGAAAGTTTTCATTTAAAAACCCTCTACTACCCCCAACTGTGCTGCAGGAAAAACAAAATTGAAGGATCTGATCTGCAATTGCTGTTAATATAATACATGAATATTTTCAGAATAATAGACTCATTCAGAGGAAATGATAACAGCATTGTCTGTGATGGTTTTTAACATAAGAAAATCACATTTTAGAAAATTTGGAAGCTATTTCTTAGAAAGACGAATATATGTCAAGAAACTCACTATTCAGGTTCTTAATATAATAATAATAATATTATTATTATTATATAATTATTATTAAAATAAGATGTCTTCTTTGTTTTTCTACTATATTTATATATGCATATATGTATATAATGCTTGGTGATGATTTATAATGTGATAAAATATTTCTTAAACAAAATTAATTTGGTTTTTAAATCTCACAATAAAATCTTACATACTCTGTCCTTTGTTTCTGAGAAGAATCAAGTGATTTTTGAGTTTGAGAAAGTGACAACAATCCATTTCAAGCACCTGAAGAAAGATGATATAGAAATGGTTACTTTTTTTTTTTTTTTTTTGCTAGTAATGGAAATCTTTAAGGCAGGAATGAAATAAAATTAGAAATTACAATAAAGTAGGAAATGATTAATGGATATTGTTCTTGGTAAATAATGGATCATTATCTTTTAATGAAAGAGGCTAGAAACACCTGGACTCCCCATTTGGTAGTAAACTTATTTGCAGAGAGAAGTGATTTGCCTAAATTTTGATAGAGAGTTGATAATAGACCAGAGACTCAAAACTAAGTTCCTTGAATCCCTACCCAAGTCTTCAGTCTGTTTAAGAAAAACTTCATAACTTAAATTTTTAATTTAAATTGCATACAATTGTGTTTTAAGCTGTGGTAGATTGTCTAGTAAGAGTGAACGCTAGTAATATGTTTCTTCATTAATAATGCTAAATCTTCTGCTTTGAGTAACTCTTGTATGTAAATAGAAAATGTTGACACCTGAACTTCCCTGGCGGTCCAGTGGTTAAGACTCCGTGCTTCCAATGCAGGCGACGCGGGTTTGATCCCTGGTAGGGGAACTAAGGTCCCACTCAACACGTGGAACAGCCAAAAAATAAAAACAATAATAAAAAAATAAAAAGAAAATGTAGACACCTATATAATATGATTTACAAGGGGTCAAAGGTCCTTCCCAAATGCACTCTCTCCATGACTTACATAAAACCTGATCTTACCAGTAGCTCATGTTTTTAAGACCAGCATTGTGTAAATGCAATAGCTTGTAAAGGTACAAAATTAATTTGTGAATAATATTGATAGAGATGATTATCACATTAATTAACCTCATAGAGCAGAACCTTAGGGAGTGATACAGGGGAAGGTGGATGATAAGATTATCTCTGGGAAATGCCTGCCATACCAGACTCTATCAGGTGTACTCTTATATTAACAGTATAAGAAATACCAGAAGAATTCTTTCCCACTAATCTATTATTGGTGCTTGAAATTTCATACTTAAATATTAATTCATGTTAGAGAAACAAAGATATTTTTCCTGTAAGCTTCTTTTATGGATTTATAATAGGAATAAATGGACCTAGAAATTAAATTGAAATAGAACTGAAATGTAATTCTGTATCTGCTACTAACTCACACTAAATATTTACAAGTTGCCTGAATTCTTTGAAAATCAGTTTTCTATTATATATAATGAGAAAGATAATAATATCTAACTTATCTAGCTATTATTAGGAGTAAATATGATAATGTATATAAGGTACCTAATTATTATAACAGCATTGCCAGACAATGTGCATGGATCTCTTCCAGTCTTTTTTAGATAAGCACGATTATTATTTCTATTTCACAAATCAGTAAACTGAGGGTAAATACATTTTTTACATGACGCAGCTAATAAATGACAAAACCTAGAAATAGAACCACGTCTGTCTGACTCCAAAGTTTTGATACATTTAATCTCTCTGTTATATTCTTTCTCATAGAGTGTGATAGGTAATTTTATATGTCAACTTTACTGTACTAAGGCATGCCCAGTTTCTAAGTGCCTCTGTGAGGGTGTCTCCAAAAGAGATTAGCATTTGAATCTGGAGACTAATAAAGACAATTTGCTCTCACCAAGAAGGGTGGGCATCATCCAAACAGTTGAGGGCTTGAATAGAAGAAAAATGTGGAGGAAGGGCAAATTCACCCTCTCTGCTTCAGCTGCCATATCCATCTTCTGCCCTTGCATGTTGGTGGTACTCCTGGATCTTGGGCTTTCTGACTCAGATTGGCACCCTGATCTCAGACCTTCCCTTTTGGACTTAATTACATCACTGGTTCTCCAGCTTATAGACAGCAGATCATGGGACTTCTTGACCTCCATAACTATGAGAACCAATTCCTATAACAAATATAACAGACCCCACTCTCTTTCTTTCTCTCTCTCTCTCTCTCTCTCTCTCTCTACTTCTGTAGAAAAGAATTCCTTGCTCTGGCATGAATGGCAATCCTTTATAATTATTAAGTGGAGAAAGAGGCTTAATTCTTATTGACTAGGAAGAAAATTTAGCAATGTTCAAACTTTGCAAAAAGTCATCTTGTCTTTTCACCATTCATAACATTTTTTAAACTGGATTTAATTCAGATAAACATTTTGGCTTTAGAAAAATAGACTTTCAATATCTAAACAGATACACACAGACCTTATCAGACTTAAATAAGGAATGTAGCTCCAAGAAGATGGTAAGTGCTACAACTGTGACTATGACTACAGAAATGTAAATAACTGATACATAGAAAAAAAGAGAACAACTGCAATCCCAGCCAGATAGCTTAAAAATGCCTCTGCTAAGTTTGGTTATTAAACTGAGTAGTGTATAAGACAAATTGAGAATCATAGAGTGGTAGAGAAAGACATAGATTTGTATGAATATCTAAGGGCTCTGACTGGAAAACCTAAACCGAGAATAGGATAAGCCCTGTGAAAAATCATGAAGGGAACAAAGGGAGCCTTTGAAAGAAGGTAAATTAATAAAAATGAGTATAGGAACACTATTTGAAGAATATAGTATGATATTAGCATATGCCAAAATTTTATTTGAATGATTTGGATACAGGAGATAAACAAATGAAAGACACATGGAAAGGGGTTAGTCATTAGTGAACAGGTACCGTACATCAGGGGTTTTATATTATATATATTGAATATATATAATTTAATATATATTATATGTACACATAATCTATGTTGTGTATACATATATGTGTGTGTGTATATATATATATCTCACAAAAATCTTGGAGGATATTATTATTTTCATCTAGGAGACAGGAATTCAAATCACTTAATTTTCCAGGTCACACATTTCGGAGATGCAAGAATTGACCCTGAACCCATTTTCTTTTTTTTTTTTTACATAGTAAGGGATCTAATTATTTATTTTAAATTGATTTTTTTTTTTTTGGTTGTTTTTTTTTTAAAGTTTTTTTTTTTTTTCTAATTTATTTATTTATTTTATTTTATGGCTCTGTTGGGTCTTTGTTTCTGTGCAAGGGCTTTCTCTAGTTGCGGCAAGTGGGGGCCACTCTTCATCGCGGTGCACGGGCCTCTCACTGTTGTGGCCTCTCTTGTTGCGGAGCACAGGCTCCAGATGCGCAGGCTCAGTAATTGTGGCTCACGGGCCTAGTTACTTCGCTGCATGTGGGATCTTCCCAGACCAGGGCTCGAACCCGTGTCCCCTGCATTGGCAGGCAGACTCTCAACCACTGCGCCACCAGGGAAGCCCTTGATTTGTTTTTAAATAAATTTATTTTTGGCTGCATTGGGTCTTCGTTGCTGTGCACTGGCTTTCTCTAGTTGCAGCGAGCAGGGGTTACTCTTCGTTGTGGTGTGCAGGCTTCTCATTTTGGTGGCTTCTCTTGTGGAGCATGGTCTCTAGGCACACAGGCTTCAGTAGTTGTGGCACATAGGCTCAGTAGTTGTGGTTCACGGCCTCTAGAGCGCAGGCTCAGTAGTTGTGGCACACGGGCTTAGTTGCTCTGCGGCATGTGGGATCTTCCTGGACCAGGGCTCAAACCCGTGACCCCTGCATTGGCAGGCGGATTCTTAACCACTGCGCCACCAGGGAAGCCCTTAAATTGATTTTTATTAGAGTATAGTTGCTTTACAATGTTGTGTTAGTTTCTGCTGTACAGCAAAGTGAATCAGTTATACATACACATATATCCACTATTTTAGATTATTTTCCCATATAGGTCATTACAGAGTATTGAGTAAAGTTCCCCTATGCTATACAGTAGGTCCTTATTAGTTATCTATTTTATATTTAGTAATGTGTATATGTCAATCCCAATCTCCCAGTTTACCCCTCCCTCCATTTCCCCCATGGCAACCATAAGGTTTTTTTCTACATCTGTTACTCTATTTCTGTTTTGTAAATAAGTTCATTGGTACACTTTTTTAAAGATATCACATATAAGCGATATCATATGATATTTGTCTCTCCATCTGACTTACTTCACTCAGTTTGACAATCACTTCAACTTTCAGTCTTATAATCATATATGGAACAAATCTGTCCCTCACTGGATTGAGAGCATCTTTAAAATAAAGAAGAATTACAAGGGTTTGAAACTTTAAAACCTATCATTAGCCTTATATCGTTGTATGTATATGTGGTTTGAAATATCAGAAAGTGGAGGAATTAATTCTATCCTGGGGTGGGCATGAGAGAAGCCTATACAGATGAGGAAATGTCTATCAGCCTGCAAGCTAAGGATAACTGGCGTTCTCTGTCTTATCCCATGCTTTGTTCCTGGGGCTGTATCAGTGTCCAGTACATGGTAGCTGCTCAACAAATATTTGTTGGTAAACTAATTTGGAACCAGGGTGCAGATAATGAACTCACTGGGTTATAAACAGTAAATGTTTCTATTGTTCAAAAAAAATGTCCCCAATTTATCCCACCCAGACCCACTTCCATCTACTTAGTTATTACCTTCTCAGTATCCTTATGGTTTTAGCCATTTCTAAATAATAAATAGTCTCATTGTGGTTCCTAAAAGTATTTTCTGATTGTGTTCAGAACTGTGATTTTATACACAATTCAAAATTATTTTTCTCTTGTTTCCCAGGGTACAAGCTACAGCAGGGGTGTTCTTGGGGCAAAATAAGGAAAAGGACAAAAGACACAGAGCTATCATGCTGGAATGTTAGGGAGCACTTCTCCCCTTGGAGGTGATTGCTGCACTCTAATGTAATTTTTTGTACCTGATGTGGATTTAGCAATGGAGTGGTGGAAATTCGAAGAGTCCTGAAGACAAAGGGCTTACTCCTGAGCAAGCCCCTATGGCTAGCCCCACATCCTGCTTCTCCCTTACAGTCCTGCAGAGCCCCAATAGTTATCTCTCTTCAGAAACTGTTTTCTGTTCTAAAAAGTACACTATGAATCAACAGGTCTCCTGGTTGAGCATTGTCCAACTGAGTCATAAAATGAAAGCCCTCCTATTTTTCAGATACTCTTCAGTTTTAATTGTGATTCTGTTTAGATTCCCTTGGTATCCAGGAGGATGGGTACCATTATCTTTGTGAAAAGGGTATGAAAAGAGAGAATAACCAACCACTGTATTCCTGCAAAAGACAGATCTGTTCTTCTTAGTAATTGGATGTGGGACTGAAGGTAAGGACTGGTGCCTGAATTATCAAATCCCTATATACCTTGGAGAGAAAGACTGATACCACCTTGTCTTGGTTTATTTGACTTAAAATGTAGGACAAATGGATCACATATCCTCAGTCCTAATACTTCCTCACAATTCCAGGCCAAGAGTAATAATTATTTAAAAAAATTCCTGCTCCAAATTACTAAAAGAATAAGCAAATTAATGTAGTATTTTTAACTGTCAAAAAGCTGAGTAAGTTTGCCTTTGTAGAACTACACAGAGTGGGGAAGAATAATTTAGTGAGGAATTAGTAAGGAGGAAAGCAATAATTCAGTGAGACTAAACTATGGATGCATAGAGTAAGATTGTATGAATGGACTGGGTTTTAAGAACAAGCTATGCAGAATGCTAAGATTTTGGACATTATTCTGAAGCCCTTGAAAAGGCACTGGAACATGTGAAGTTGTGGAGATATTTTATTGTGTCTATAATCCAAATATAATACCTATATATGCATCCAAGTTAGGATGGAAGGAAGTAATTTATGTAGTGAGATGGTGTAATATTTCAGGAAAGAGCTAAAGAGTTTGATGTAATCACAAAGGGAGTGGAAATTAAATATATATATATATATTATAAAGTTATATCAGATGTGGAGAATTTATTCCTAGTTAGGTGTGGTGGGCTGAAAGGAAAATGTTGTCTCCAGGATTCCTCTAAGAAAAAATCTGGAGTATGTAATTGTAGCTAACTAGGACAGGAAAGAACAGGTTTTATTTTAATAAATGTGAATTTGAGTTCTTTCTTTTTATTACTCTAATATTTATGAATATGGAATGTCTTGATTCTGATAAAGGGTAACTTCATACACACTATTTCAAGTTTATGGAAGCATTCCTACACCTATTTTGAGATGTATTTTCTATAAAACAATGAAAGATGCATAGTTTGTCTTTATCTACTTTGAAAATGTAGGGGATGAATCTTCATTATTTGTCCTTTAAAAAAATATATTATTTCTTTGTCTCTGCTACAAGAAGTCAAAACTCAAAGGGAGATGCATCACCACAAGTAACGCAGGGACAAGTATCTACACTTTGAAACCACCTTTGGCAAAGCTATTTATGTAAAATGAAGTCTGATCTGCCCTGTCTATTTATTACTCTGCCAATTTTTTTTATTGCAATTCATTTCTTTCCCTGTTCTTGTTTTCTTCATCTTGGACTTCCCACATAAATTTTTAGTGGCAAGACCTCAAAACACCATAAAAGTAATGAAGTTTATATTTTGCTTGCAAAATCAGCACTGGAGAGAATCACTTGCTTACAAATTGACCCTGGTAAGTTCTTAAAAGCTCATCCTCACCCCAACTTTCACATGTGAAAAATTGAAGAAATCTTGTAGATAAATCAGGTTACTTATATCAGTGTGACAGGATAGAGGCAGATTGTAAATAATAAGGAGGAATATTGTACTTGGGGATTTGTTTCTTAGGATTCTCTTCATCTCTGGGTGATGGAAGTCATCGCTTCATCAAACATGCAATGAACATCTTTGTTCTGAGAATTGCTGAAATCACTACTATTTCATAAACAAGGAAAATTCATAATATTTATTATTTATTGCTTTATTGTAATTTAGTATCTGTTGTACAAATTGATCATGTCTTGAATCTCTCCAATAAATATTGTGGGTCAATATTTACTTAGCAAGAAGTGATAGAGCCTATCAGTGAGGAAGTTATTGTTCCATTAAGGAGAGCAGGTGTTAATCCAGGAGTGGTGATAAATGTAGGCTAAGATAATGCAATATCAAGTGCTTAGTGTTAAATGGGTTAGTCAATAAAGACATCTGAATAGAAGTTTTGGGAACCATCTTCAACAAAGAAATACAGATGGCTTTATGTTAAAAGTTTTGATGACTATGAGACCAAGAGAACTTAAAGCTCTTTCCATAGGTCAATGTCCTCTGAAGTACACATCTTTTAAAACTAGAATTTTATGGGAAATCTCAAAGGTGCATTTACAAAATTGTGGGAAAATCCAAATATTTCTTTTACAAATATTTACTATATTAATTTTGCTGGCATTGAAGTTAGAATAAAATAGAATAGGCATAAATACTAAAATAAAGTATATTTAGAGTCAAATCATGGTTTCCCTTTTATTTGTGATTATTTTCAATTTTTCTCTAGGCTTCAATTTCATTATCTCAAAAATTGAGGAAACATTTTTCTCAGGGATCTTGAGGGATTTGAGTAAGAAAATGTATACAAAGCCCTTAGTATTGTGCCTGGCACAAAGAAAATACCAAATATATGCCTGCTTTTCCTAACTTCTATCTCTACATTTCAAAATTATGATCCACAGAACAATAAGTCTATTAGATGTTTTGTGGAAAATGCTTAATTTTGTAACCTTACCCTTTGAGTGTATATTACTGACTAAAAAGACAGTTGGTATTTAATATTATTTCCTCCATGACTCTCATTTTGTAATGAGAGCAATAAACTACAAAAAGCAAATAGTTTAAATTAAAAAATAGTTATTCAACCACAAAAGTGGGATTCAGAGAGTCAGTTAATTAGTTTTGAGGGTCTATCATCTCACCTGTAAAATTTTTTCATTATCCATTGAATTAAAATTTATTGAGTGCTGATTATGTTGAAGATGCTGTGAAGTTTTGAGGGTTAAGTTGTCTAAATATATAATCTATGAATTCAAGGAGCACAGCAGGGAGGGAACAAACAGCAATAAGAAAAACAATCCAAATGAAAATAAAGAGATTTGGAGCTTGTAATAGGCAAAATTATAAATAGCATGCATAGCATGGTTCTATGAGACCAACATGCAGGACAGTCCTTCACCCTAGTGGATTCAGAAAAACCTCATGGAGAAGTTAAAACATTAATTCAAAAAAGTTACTTCATCAAACTTTGTAGTCAACTGCCTCACCTCTGACCTAAGGTATTTACTGATTTGTTTTCTGTCACTATATATTCATTTTGCTTGTCCTACAATTCCATAAAATTAAATGAGAAAAGTAGCTATCCTTTGTGTCTGACTTCTTTATTTCAGCATATTTTTGAGATTCTTCCATATTTTTATGTATCAGTAGTTTATTCTATTTTATGGCTGAGTAGGATTTCTTTGTATGACTATATCATAATTTTCCATTAACCTGATCATGAACATATGGGTTGTTTCATATTTTCTTATTATTAGGAATAAAGCTGAATAGGATAATTTGTGTATAAGTCTTGCATTGACATATGTTTTCATTTCTCTTGGATAATATACAGGAGTGGGATTGCTGGGTCATATGATAGGTTTTTATTATAAATCAAGATTTTTCAGCCTCGGCTATATCGCCATTTGGGGCCAGATGATTATTGTGGGTGGCTGTCCCATACATTGTAGGATGTTCAGCAGCATCCTGGCCTCAACTAACCTAGATGCCAGTGGCACTCCCTGCCAGTTGGGACAACCAAAAATTACTCTAGATATTGCCAAATGTCCCTTGGGAGGCAAAATCAGCTCCCAGTTGAGAATTACTGGTTTGCTTTATAAGAAAATGCCAAATAATTTTTGAAATATTTCTGCCAATAATATATATGTTGTGACACATCCTTAATAATAGTATTGTCAAAATTCTTAATTCTAGTCATTAAAGGATGTGTATATAGTGATATGCCATCAGAGTTTTAATTTGCATTTCTTTGATTTCTAATGATAATAAGCATCTTTTAAAAGTATTTTCTTTTTTATATTCAAATATTTTATTTTTAATGAAAATTTTACTCAGACAAGTGTGGATAAATACAGTTTAAAAAATAAATCCTGTGTAAACTTTACCCAGTTGCATCCATGGAGTTTACTGGAATTGATACAGCCTACCAATCTTATCAGATTCCACCAGCTTTACTTGTACTAAACTGTGTGTGTGTGTGTGTGCATTTAGTTTTAAACAGTTTTATAACATGCGTAAGTTTGTGTATCTACCATCACAGTCAAAACACTAAACAGTCCCATCATCACAAGAATCCCTGTTGCCTTCCTATATCCTGCTCCATTTCCCTAAACCCTGGGAACTACTAATCTCTTCTCCATTTCTAATATTTTCTTATCTCAAAAATGTCTTACAAATGAAACCACAAAATGTGTAAACTTTGGGACTGTCTTTTCTCATTTAGCATAATTTTCTAGAGATCCATCTGTTTTCTCTGTATCAATACTTCTCTCTTTTTATATTTATAAGTAGTATTCCTTTGTATGTTTTGCCAGTTTATTTTATTATTCACCTGTTGAAGGACATCTGCACTTTTTTTCCCATTTTGGATTATTACAAATAAAGCTGCTATGAACATTTGTGTATAGACTGTTTTGTGAACATAAGTTTTCATTTTCTGGGATAAATGCCCATGAATGCAATTGCTTGTTAAAATGGTAATTGCAAGTTTAAGTTTATAAGAAACTGCCAAAATATTTTCCAGAGTGGCTGTACCATTTTACATTCCCATCAGCAGTGTATGGGTGATACATATTTTTCACATCCTTACAGGATATGTTGTCAATATTTTTTATTTTAGCCACTCTGATAGATGCATAGTGATATTTCATTGTGGTTTTAATATACATTTACGCCATAGCTAATGATATCATAAATCTTTTCATGTGCTTATTTACCATCTATATGCCCTCTTCACTTCAATGTCTGTTTATGTTTTAGCCCAAATTCTTATTGAATTGCTTTTTTTCTGTTAGCTTTTGAGAGATCTTTATTATATTAGTCAGAGTTCTCCAGAGAAACAGAACAAATATATGTGTACATATATATGTATATACATATATATTCTTTTTTAATTTTTAAAGGATCTCAAATGTAAGTTGTTCACTATTGTTCATTGCACAGAACACACCCACTGGCCCATGCAAGTACCCTCAATTTATCATTTGTTCTCACTTTCATTATTTCCCTTTGCCCTTCAACCTTGCTACCTTAAAAATTGGGTTTTGTATGCCTGTGTTTTTAGATTCCATAAATGACGTGCTGTAATATTATATGTATATATATATATTTATAAAGAAATTTATTATGCGGATTGTCTCACACAATTATGGTGACTGAGAAATCCTATGATCTGCTCTCTGCTAGCTAGAAGCCCAGGGAAGCTAGTGGTATAGTCCCAGTTCAAACCTGAAGGCCTAAGAACCAGAGGAGCCAATGGTGTAAATCACCTGATGACCAGGAGCACTGATTCTAAGGGCAGGTGAACATGGATGTCCCAGCTAGGTCCAATTTTAATTAAACTTACCTTGATTAGCTTTAACATGTAGGTTTGGCCTATGTTTATGAGCTGTGGTTCCAACTGCCATTTAATTTTCTGAACTTTTGTGGTATTATGTTTTGTGTTTGGTTTATCTGGTGCTGCTGGGGCATGTACTTCTCCTGATGTTGCTGCCTGAGGCAAAGAAAGAGGTCCCCAGGCTGGACTCTGGGTGTTTTACAATTAGGGAGAGGAGTCTCAGGCCTGAGGGGATAAAGAGTCTTCCCTGGCTGGACAATTTGTGTGCTGGTATCTCTTTGCCCATGACCCTGAGATACACCAATGTCTCTGGGCAGATGAAGGAAGTTTCAGGTCCCTGGGACAAAAAGACCCATGGTATCCCAAGACCTGGCAGCTTGTTGTGGCTGAGTTTTTCTTTTAGGTTCCACTCTACCACACCACATCACTATCTCTCTTGGGGGAATCTCAGGCATAGAGGGGAAGGAGAACATTTCCTCTGGCCACTTATTGATGGCAGGTCTACTTATAGATCCCTCTTGCAGGTGGCTGTCTGGCTCAGCTGATGTTGTCAGAAAGATACCTGTTTGGCCTCGGGGAGGAATAAGCTTATCTGTACAACATCTGTTTTCAAACTGGGGATCAGAAATGCTAGGTGTGGGTTGTCTGTTTGGTTGGAGAGGGTATATAAAACATCCTGTTGCTGTGTTGTCACTCCAGTACTGAGATCTATAGCAAGTTTGTCTTCCTCTGCATCATCTTGTCTGCATTTAAATGCCAGTTATATTTTAGAGCAATTAAAACCAAAAAAATAAATAAATTTTATTTTACACTTATTCCACTTTCAAAGTTTCATTTATTTATGTCAGGTAGAACTTCTTTCTATTTAAAAAACTTTCTTCAATATTTCTTACAGAGTTGGCTTATTGGAAGTAAATTGTCAGTTTTTATCTGAGAATTTTAAAATTTTGTCTTCATTTTTGAGATATTTCACTGGGTATAGAATTCACAGTTGACAGGGTTTTATTTGTTTGTTAGTTTACTCTTTTCCTTTTTCATTCTAAAAAGGTCACTATTTCTTTATAGATTGCATGGTTTCCAAAAAGAAGTTTCTAATACTTACCATTATACCTCTGTGTGTTAAACGGTTGTTTTCTTTATCTGCCTCATTGTCTTAATTTTTATCATATTAAATATGACATATTTGTATGTTTTGGTTTGGTTTTGTTTTCTTAGTCTGTCATTAATTTTTTGGAAAAAATTTAACCATTATTTCTTCAAATAATTTTTTTGTCCTTTCTTCTTCTGAGATTCCATTTACTTACATGTTAGCCCAATAGATATTGCCACACATTTCTTCTCCCAAATATCTAAAAGCTATGTTCTTTTTTTTTTTCACTTTTTCTTTTTATATTTCAGTAACTATTATTGTCCTGTCTTCAGGGTCACTTATTCTTTCATTTATTCTGTTGTGTCTACTGGTGAGCCCATCAAAGTCAGGCTTCACCTGTGTTACCTTTTATTTAATTTTACCCAGCTTATCTTATGCATTGTCTACCTGTTTAGTTTGGGCCCTTAACATATTTAACATAGTTATTTTAAATTTCCTGAGTATATTTTCAACATATGTGTCATACACGTAGGTTCTAATGGTCTCTTTGTTTTTTTGTAGTTTATTTTTTTCTTGCCTTTTCTTACATCACCTAACTTTTGGCTGAAAGAGGGACATGTTATGTAAAACAGTAGAGGCTGAGGTAAAGAATCTTTATGCATGGTGATTAATGCTGCTTGATTTCTGCTATTATTTTAGTGTTGGGGCTTATGCCAATTTAATTGAGAACTGGGCTGACCTATTGTTGCTAGGGTAGTGCAGATTTCAAATTCCTCTTGATACTTGATATTTAGTGCATAGATTGGGATTCCAGAAGTTATTTTCTCAATGCCTGTTCTGTTCAACATTTCACTTGTATTTTTTTCCTTTCTCATTGCATCTAAAAATGCATATGTCTCCTGAAACTCTCTCAATTATATTCCACAGTTATTATATCTAATTCTTATTATTCTGGAAGTAGAAATCAATGAGAGAAACTATTCTCTAACGTTCCAATTTAGCCTCAGTCTTATGCAAGCAGAGTGTCCAAGGGTCCCATGTGCAGGGTCTTCAAAATTACTTTGTCCCTTCTCCATTTGTAATGGTGGGTTTAGCACTTATCCATGTCTCTCCTCTGGGACAGATAATTTATGTTTTGCTCCTTTTCTTTTTCCCCAGCATCAGATGTTACCCAGTCCCCTAAGATGGCAATATTCATTATTCTTTTACTGGAGACCAAGATTTTTGTTCCATAGAGGGGAAATATGAGATGAATCTCAGCAAAGTTTCAGCGGTTTAAGCTATTCCCCTCCTGTAGCCAGCATCACAAGGGAAGATTTCTCAGGATTCTCTCCAATCTTCCTTGTGAGTGCCTAGTCAACGTCATGGAGAAAGTCAGTAAGTGATGTGAACATTCCCTAAATCTGTAATCCCCAAGGTATTTACACTGTCACATAGCCCACACTTGGCCTTTAACAATAATATAAGGCATTTCAGCTCAGTTCTTAGCAGCTATTTCATGTCCAGCAGTACCTGCTCAATTTAAGGAAGTATTCCTATCATCACTTCTCTCCCTACAGAAGCCTGGTTCTCCCAGTTCTTGGTTTAGTTAGATGCCTTGAGAATTCAATTCTCTAATGTGTTCCAGAGAGTTATTAATTTGTACTCCATCCAGGCTTTTCCTTGTTATAAGTGTGGGAGCAATGTTTTTTGTGTTTTTTTTTTTTTTTAATCTTCCTACCTGTCTGAGCTAAGAATCAAAAGCTTTCCTTTTTAATTTTTGTATAGATATTAATTTAATAATTTAATTAATTTTAGTGAACCAACCACTCAACCTACAAACTAGCTCATTACAAGTAACATGTATCTAATAATGTGCCCTTCCTTATCATATTTCCATCCCTTTCAGATGAGAATACTATTTAAATTATGTCTTCACCGTTTTGTTACCTTTTCATTTTTAGTTTAAATGCACACAAACAGACATACATATTTCAATTATATCTCGGGCTTGACAAAATTTTGCTTTTCTTAATTAGTTTCATTATTCTCTTATTAAACTAGATATTGGTTCCTTGGTATTCATCTAAGATGGCTAGGTTTGTTGGCTTGGAAACCTCTGTTCTCCTCTCTAGCTTCAATATTGGTTTCATATGTAAGTATAAAGGAATAAAATTATTTTCAAAGGAAGTCATTTAACCAATCTTCTGATGCAGTGATTGAAAGATATGGCTTATTTCATCCTGATGAGTTGCAAATATTAAGTTTCTTGGACTAGCACAAATTCAGAATACCATCAAGAATTAATTTCCTTACTCTATTTAATTATAATAAAATATTAATGATTGATCAAATAAAATTAATCAAAACACCTTCCAAAATGCCAACTTACAGATAGCTACAATACAATTTAAGTTATTTGCACTCTAAAATCTAATCTGTAAGAGAGTGCCCTTTTTGACATCTGCTTTTAAAAAACCCCAAACAAGAAGAGTTGAATGTATTCAAGTTTACCATAAGATAGGGCTTTCATGCTCTAGTAATGCATAAATTGATTGTGAAAAGATATTTCCCGGCATTTACATACAAGCTAATATCAGTTTTTGAAATAATTTTGCCCTTGGAATATTTGGCAATAGTTTTATGTTCAATTTTACATTCATACACACACACACACACACAAAATTATTTTACCAAAAAGGTTTAAATTCCAAATGTTCAGTGTTTAATCCTGAATGTCATCAGAGAACTTTGCTGTTCACCTTTCTCTGTCCATGGAGTCTTAGACAACTAAGGCTGTTAATCAAAAGTGTTGCTGTCATGTTTAGTTAAATCAAATAAAACCCAAATAAATAAAATTGGCATGGCATAAGGCATTCACTCTTTAGCAAACACTAAGAATTGCAAATTTAACCTAAATCTGGGAACCACAATAAGTGAGTGGTTGATATTTCAAGCACGTAGTAATGTGCAACGAAATTAGACTGAAAATATATTAACATTGGAGAAGTGTCAAATCTCTACAATAAATTCACTTCAACTTTCTGGAGTTTGCAACTCCAGGAGGGAAATAGGAGCTCCTCCTGTGCTGTATTATGCCTAGCAAAATAAAGAAGCTTTCTTTAGTAAACCTTGAGTTCCAAAGAAATCAGTAATCAAGCCACGGCTAGCAGAGTAATTGCATTCCTCTCCTGGCCGTTGTGGAGATAGCAAGATATTGATGAAACATAGAGGTAGCAAAACAGACATCTTTGAATGATGTTGCATATTTCTGGAAAAAGATGATTGGTTCAGAATTGGTGAATATTTATGAACCTTAGTTTATCAGCATCACTCTAGAGGTGTTTCTGCAAAGATTTATCTAAATATTGCAAAAATCAAAGTCATTTTTTTATGAACAAAAAGCTTCCTCAAGAGACACTGCAGGGATTTGGGGAGGCTAGACAAGGCTAGACAACACCTAAACTATCTTCAACTTTCAAATGGTTGACAAGATCATGGAATGACAATATCTGTCTGATTAGAAGAATATTTTAGATGACAGTTTCCAACTATAATTTAAAATTTCTAAAATATATGCATCAATCTGAATATTTTAATAAATGCAAGCAAGTTAATAAAATGATGTTTTCATACCCAGGAAAACCCTCACCCATTAATTTCTAATCTAATTAACTATGAGTTCCTTAGTGATTCTCAAAAATGACCTATTTTTTAGTACTATCATGGCCTTTGGTTACCAAAAATCTCAACAATTTCACAGGAACTTATGCCAACAATCCCTCATTACATGATTTACACTGATAGCATAGGAATGGATCTCCTAAAATTAAAAAAAAAATATGTAGTTCTTCAAATTGGTGGTTGAAAATGAAAGGATGCTGAGACTTCCATTGTCCTCAGAGCAAAGTCCAAAGTCATTTGTATGCAGTATAAGGCAGTTGAGGTTTTGACACCTGTATTACCAAATGTAGCATCCTCACTCATCACTTCCTGAATTGTAATATTATAATTTTTGTCCTAGCTTAAGTAAACTACTTTCAATCCTCAATATACCATACTTTTTCTAATGTTTTGTCTTGTTTTGTTTTGCTTACTTTGCCTTAAAGATCCATATTTCCTTCTTTACTTGATTACTTCTTTCTCACACATTACTAAATTCTGTGATGAGCTCCTTATGAGAAGAAGTTTAAATTCCTAGTGCTTAACATAGTGTCTGGCACAAAATATCCAAGGTATACATGTTTGCTGAAAGTATGAATTGTTTGAAAAATGTCTGAGCTTCAATTCCTACAGTTTATAGGAGGGATGATTTAAAATCAGACTTTCTGGGTTCAGTCCCCTGCTCCCTTACTTAAGCTGTGGAGCCTTAAACAAGTCACATAAATTCTTTAAGTCTCAGTTTCCTCATCTATAAAATGGGCATAAGAGGAATCCTAATTTATTGAGTTGCTGTGAGGATTTATAAGGTCACAGTTAATAAGTGCTACTTGGTAGTATTATAATTTATTTTTCAAGAATGATAAATGATTTCAGGAAATAGTAGATTTTATAACATGAATGTCAATTTATTTTTAATTATGTACAAGGCACACTGGACATAAAAATCATATATAGCAAATGTGTTTTATGAAGAAAACTAAAAAATAATTCATTTATCAGCTATTCAAACCTGGAAGCCTGATGACACAGATTCAAGAATGAAAATCTTCACCTTCTATTTTTGAAAGACATGATTGAACAAACTCACTCTCTACAAAGTTAAGTGTATTTTCTACTTCTTAAGAACCCTTCCTCACATTTTAGCATGCAGACACACACACACACATACACACATGCACATTCCACATTATCCAGTATTTTGTACAGTCCTATAAAAATAATTGATCCTCAATGATATTAACACATTGGCAAATGCTCTCTTTTTACTCCATTTTCAAATGGCTTTGTAACTTAATTCAATGCATGAAGATAGATTGACCAACTCAAGTGACCATGGCAGAACCTTCCTCATCATTTTAAATGAACTTATCCTATCCACACAGAGGTGCTGCTTGAAGAGAACTAGAAACCAGTAACATAAATTAATCTGCTAAATCTATATTTTATTTGGCCCTTGTCAGGGATTTCCTTCTGCATAAACTCTAGTATGCACTCTCCTGTTTAGGCTTACAAGACATTTTCTTCCTATCCTTTTCAATAAGTAGTGGTGACAAACTAAAAGGGAAAAGGTTAGGGCAAACATACTAATCTCTTTGTGACACCAACACCAGCTCCAATACTTGAGTTACTCAGTTAAGTATATTTATTCATTGATTTATCCATCGAACACTGTGGAATAAATTACTGAGAAACTACTACAACCGTGAACTTTCTTTGGCATTGGAGATGTAAAAATGTTCAAGGAAGACATGGTTCTTGTCCTCAAATAATTTCAATGGTATAGAAGAAGAAAATAAAATATTCATGTGGTGTATTTAGAAATAATAACTATAAATGATCATTCTGGTGGGCTATGAGCATTTATTGCCCAATTTAATCTGAGAAAATTAGACAATACTTTCATGATGAGGTAAAATTTCTGTGGAAATCTGAAGAGTGAGTAGGAGTTCACTGAGTGAAAGAGAGAGGGAAAACCTTAACTGGAAAAGGCAACAACAGGTGAAGGGGTCATGAGGAATGAAGGAGTTTGGTGCATTAAGAGGCTTAAGACCTTCCTGTCTTTCATCTTCCTGTGAGACTGCATGGAAGATGAAATTTATGGGAATGAAGCCTCAGTAGTAAGCTAGTCATGCTTAAATAGAACATTGGTTTGGGTCTTAATCCTAAGTGTAGAGCAAAACCATGGAAACCCTTTAAATATGAACATGTGCATTTTTAAAGTATCACTCTGTGTTGTGGAAAGAAAAGATAGGAGAGAGAAATCCTAAGAAGTGAGGAGATTAAAGAGAAGTTCATTTCAGTAATCCTGGATATCTCAGTATTGCCCTAGTTTATAGCATCCTTCATCAGTGGTAGATGTGAGACTGACACGAGGAGTTGTTAAAGGGTAAAAAGTGGAATGTTTTGATGATAATATTATTTTATTTTGCTGATTTGAGGTTGAGAGAGATAGGACAGAAGGAACATGGGCAAGTATCACCTACCTCAGATTTATTCTAAAATATATTAAAAGCTTTCACTGAGCAAACCCAGTAAGTGCTATTGATACTTCTCTGGGAGTGTCAGCTGTACTGGTCCTTTATACAGTGGCCTTGGTGTATACATTTATACATTAACTGGACATCTTTTATGGTTTCACTCAACAACTTTTTTTAAATGTAAGTTATTTTCTTCTGCCTTTAAGTGCCAAAATTGCTCCTAATACATATCTCTGCCCTCTACTTTCTCTTCACTCACCAGAGCTGAATTGCACAGGAAGCACTGTTTCAAGTTCTGTAATAGACAAGACAATGAAAACTTAGTGGAACCTGGAAAACAGCCAGTTTCTAGTATTGTCTTTATGAGTCTATAGGATTATGTAAAAGAAGGTCATATCAAAATATGCTACTTATTTTAAAAGTAGCAATTATTGAGTATATATTATTCCACACATCACACTGGTACCTGACATACATTATCTACTTTAGTATTTCTCATAATAAACTCCATGGACCATTATCACTATAACATATTTAGCTAAAATGTATATAATAGCCAAATAATTTTGGAAGCTCATACTAAAATGTCAAATACTGAAAGTTAAAACAATCCCTGAGAGGTTATTTAAAATAAATTTAACATTATTTAGGCTACTAAACATTTGTTTTTTCATAGCACTTAATAACAGCCCACCTAACTGATATTACACAGAATAAACTGGGGAAATGCTAATTCTATTACATCTTCACTATCATGAACTGCTCTGTTCAGCCTTTGGTCACTCCTTATATCTGCATGAAAATGTCCAACAATCCAGTAAGAATACTGTGTTCTGCTGTGTATATTCTTTGAACTCATCCAAACTTCCATACTGTTAATGTGCCATTTTTTTCCAACCTAGCTACCCAAGTCTTTAATAATCTCTTTTTTTTAATCTTGGCAAAAGTCCATAGTCAGCATATCAATGATCTTCTTGTCCAGATTCTCAACACACTGCTCGCTCATTTGTTGCAATAATGCAGGTTTAAAAGTATAGAGTACAACCACGCTGTCTTTTCTAGCTCAAGCTACTGTCCCTTCTGAGGGCAGCACATAAATAGAAAATAAAAGTTTACACAGTGCATGCCAATGACAAATGAGATCTCAACAATGATTAGTGTATTATCTATTTGTCCCTAGTCAATGTACATTTCCACTGCCAAGGGTAGATATTTGAGATCTTCACCACTTTCCCACAGTCTGCATCTAAATATTTTTGTTTCCCATGAAGCCCTCAGAAGCCCTTTCATTATATTCACTCTTTGTTTATGATTTAAGTCTCTTTGAGGACATCATTCACTAATGAATATATCTGTCCCAGTTCATCCCCATTTGCATGTGCTTCACTATTTACTGAAAACCACTGCCTGAATATTCCACTGACAACTTTGTTTGAATGTATTTCCTCCTCCCTTAAGGTTTTTATCTTCTCCATTATCCCCAATATTGGAGAAAGTCCACTCTCATGTATTATTGGTATCTTCCTCTGTCTCAGATTGATATCTGAGTAGTCTCAAAATCTTATAATTCTCTAGTCTTGGTCATCCTTAAAATTTCTGTACTGCATTTTCCCTACCACTAATACAACAACATCCCTTCCCTAAATTATTGCAAGATTTCCTACAAGTCTCCTTGCTACCCATCTTTGCTGTCTGAAATTCCCTGTTCCCAGTAATACAGCAAGAACAAACTTTCAAAAAAGTAAATCTGGTTATCATACCTTGTTCAAAATATTTCAGTGCCTTAAGCCATTCAGAATAAAATTCAAACTCCTAAACTGACACAGACACCTTACTTTCATTTTCAGATCTGCCTTGTCCTTCCCTTTTATTACCCTTCTTCACATAATGCTCTTCTCATTTTTCACCTAGCTAGTATCTTCAGATATTTTGTCCCTAAATGCAATCATCACTTCTACCAAAATTTCTATACCCTTAAAATTTCATTCAGTGACCTTTTTTGAAGTTCCATCATATCACACATCACATTACAATTGTAATTTTACTTAGCTGTCACTAAAATTAAACTTACGTTTCTTAAGGGCAAGGATTATATTTAATACTTTATATCTAGTTCTGAGGACTCCATCTTTCAAAGAGTGGGTGATCAATTAATGTTTGTGTAACAATTTATAGTTTTTACAAAATATTCATAGAGATATTAATGAATTTTATTTATTAGAAAATCCCTAAGGGGGAAATATGTTTCTACCCTCAGTTCTCACAGAACAAAAAATCAAGGACCTGTAACATGCCATTGAATTTCCTGACTCAAAATTTGATGTAATTTCCATTAAATTTTATCACATAAAATCAATCCAAGGCTAGATTCCCATAATAAATAATTTCCATTCCAATGTCATGGCTTTGAAAAGTAAGTTAATTCAGACAAGCCTCTATTATTCAAATATTAATTCAAATGTATTATACATATATATATGCAAAGGAGTCAGAAAAGAGTAACCAAAGATAAACAGATCTACGCAAAATCTTATCTTATGAGCACAGTAGTATGTCAGTTACTTATTATCAAATGGCTTCCAATTGAAAATTGTGTTGTGCCACTTGAATAATTTAAATGTATTTTAAAGTGACTTGGGATGTGCATCTCCAGTATTAGTCTGCTACTTTACTTACTTTTCCAGTTTTTAAATTTTGTTTTTTATGATCACAACACTTTCTATCCAAGCTCAGTCATTATGCTGATTTTGAACTTTCTCATATAAGTAGCAGGCACTCCAATAAAAGGTCACTCCAACCCTAGTGATTTAATGAATATAAAGTGATGAAAATTTAGTCTTCAAAGATCCCACAGACATGTCCTCCTATTTCCATTGCGTTTCTCATATTCACTACAGAACTTGGATTTGCTTTCTTAAAATCTATTAGAGAAATGTTAACCTTAGTCAATAAGCATTGAAGCACTTACTGTGTACTTTATATACATTTGAACTTTTGGACATTGAACTAAATTACCTGGACATTTTATTCATCTCTAAAGTGAGTTAGTTTATTTTTTAATACATCTTTATTGGAGTATAACAACTTCACAATGCTGTGAGTTGGTTTTCAATAGATTATTTCTAAGGCTCTTTGCAGTCCTAACTAAGCTACTTTAAGTTGAGGCATATATTTTTATATTTAGAAATAAATACTTAGTGTTACCAAACTGAGGTCCAGTGGCTTGCTGCTTGAAAATCAATATGAGAGAGACAGAAATGTTGGTAAAGGGAAAAGTTGCTTTTAATCTGAATGCCAGCAATCTGGGGAGATGGTGGACTCAGTGTCCCCCAAAAATCACATCTGAAGATTCTGTTTGGACACGAAAGTTTTTAAAGGGAAAAAGGGAAGCGATCTCAGTTAATCATTGAGGTTGACGGTCAGAGTCCTCACCATCCCCCACTGTGTGCTGGCTTGTGGGCAGACTTGTCAATTTCTTGTGCTTTTTCTTTAGATGCTATCTTGTTCACACAGTTTATTACTGAAGGGGAAGCTAGGGAAGAGATCTGATCATCTGTTAATTATTCTTCATTTCTACTTCTTTGATCTATGGAAATAACCAACACATTAGGTAAGTTATTGGATGATCAAAAGATTTGAAAGGTGTGAGCGGGCTGGAGATGAATAGAGCAAGGGGTGCCTGGTTTAAGGTTAGTGTCAAGACAAAGGGGCCTCCTGCAGAGAGCTCTTTCCTAAAAAGAACTCGTTCCTGCCAAAAGCTGCTTACATTAGAACTTACTGCTTTACAACTAGAACATAAAGTTGGACATAGCAAACTAAGTATAATAACTCTTTTCTCAGGTTATATTCATAGATAAAAATTATCAAGTGAAATAAAAGGTTATTCACTTCTATACATTATGACCAGTGTTGAATCAGTGTTGGTTTCTATACTCCAAATGAGATCACCCCTCCTGCCTTCTGCTTCCAGTTGAATAGTTCATACCATGACAAAGGGAGTGGGAAGTGCTCTTCTACAGGAAGTCAGATAAGTTTTACCAAAGTCAAGTGCTTATTCAGTTCCCTTTCTCCTATTTGGATTTCTGGTTTCCTTGCCCTGTAGCTTATATGTCAACTATGGGTTTATACTGCAAATCGTCATTTTTCTACAGCATAATGCTGGCTTATCATGTATGATTTGGATCTCTGACTCACATTTTGGGAACCCATTTTGTCTTCCTTCCTCCTATTATTTTTTCTCTCAGTTTTAGTCAATCTATTGCATTTCCTGTATCATCACAACCCTACTCTGTTCAGTGTCTTGTGTCCATGAGGGTCATCTTTTCTCTTGCCAGCAGTTTTTCCCAAGACATTGGCAATTCCAAGTACCTCATCTATTTTATCTGCTTCTCTTCAGGTCTTTAATTCCTAGAGTTTGCTCATTCTGCTCCACTTCATATGTGTTGGGGTCACAATCATTATTTCTCATGCTCTCTGGCTTCTAAATAAGAAAAACGTATCCATAGGGTAACCATAGGGAGACAAAAGAGATCAAGGTGTTACCTTTATTAGGTGATGTCCAATAATTGCCAAAGTATAGGATCTTGAGTAAGGCAGATTGCAGAAAAACTGTGTTACTTTAAGTCCAAATTGAACTTCCCTCTACTTTCTACAAAATCAAGATGTTTAGACCCACCTGAAAGAAATAGGAACTTTCAGAGGACTATTGCTCCACCTTCGTAAGGCTTTCTGTAGTACAAAATGTTCGACTTCTAAGAACTCTCTTTGGTATCAGAGAAAATGCAATAGAGAGAAAGCCAGCTAGTGCTTTCTCAACATAATATGTCTTTGCCGTATTAAAGATGCCCATAAAAACCAGATTTACAACAAACGAAGGTAAGTATTGACCAAACCGGTCTTGATATTCCCTTTAGCTTGACTAAACTTTAGATAGGATTCTTCCTGACCATGACATCCTTTGTTTTAAAACATTTAACATCTAAATATAAATTCTCTATTCCTTTGAGATGTAAATTTTATCCCAGACTCTTGACTATTTTATAACCCGGAATGACCTTCTCAAGGATCTGAGAAGCATCCCTTTGAAATGTAACCATTGAGGATGATAACACTATCTTCCAGTTGTCTATAGGAAAGTAGATAGGAGCCTAGTTTCGATAAATGTTAATTAGCAAAAACAGATGGCATAATCACATTGAACAATCTCCTCTTTAATGTCCTGAAATATATTCCCACTAGCTCACCCCAACCCCAAATGCCTAAAAACTCTCCTGCGTTTTTATTTCAGTGGAGTTGAGTTCAATCTCTCTTCACTATTGAAATAGTCCAGTGCAATTTCTCTTTGATAGTATTAATACGTCTTGGAGAAGAAGGCAATAAATGAATGGTGGGGAAAACTGGAAAGATTCCTATGAGAGAAAGGGACAGCACATACATGTTTTGTAAAAACAGGAGGAGAAGAATGATCTTTCCTCCCCTCCACTCATGACAACTCTATTTATACTTCATTTTCCTAGAGTAGAATACAATCTAAATGCCCCAACATATATGAAGGAGAACACAATGAGAAAATTAAAAATAATGACTTTTGGAGAATGTGCTCATTTTTATTGGACTTGAGTTGGAGATTCAGCAGGATACATGCTTGCAAACATTAAATATTTGAAAGATTTAGAAAGAGAAAAGTCATATGGAAAAGGGATTCAGACCAGTTTCATGTGGTCGCAAAGAACAGTACCAAGACTAATGTATACAAGTTAAAATGGAAAATGTTTCAGTTCAATTAAAAAAGAAGCTTCCAAATCCCAAAACGTTCAAAAACAGAATATGCTCCATGGTCTTGGAAGGTAGTGAGTGCAGCGTCAAGGGATATAATAACACAGTGGTTTAGGAAGCCTTGATTGAAATGTTGAAGAGAAGTTTCAAACACCACAAGACTATGTGAGAGTCAGGTGTGATTTTCCCTCTAGTCTTGATTTTTTCTCCTATTTTTATTTATAATATGGAGAAGAAATTCATATGAAATTGACAGAAGGGACACAGTATTAAATATCTTTTGTAACAAACAAAAATATTAAATAGTTTTTACACAAACTAGAGATGGGGACACACAAACATACACACACACACTCACACACTAAAGTCAATTTCCATCTCTGAAGAAGTTTTTCTGAAAATACTTATTGGAAATAGACAAAACAACCCATACAGATATACTATTAACATAAAACCCGGAGAGCTGTATTACCATGAATCCTTTGTGAGCAACTATAGTCCCTGCAGGGATGAAAAGAAACATTTTTGTTATTGTCGCATCTTTTATGGTCATTACAGCCTTTTAAACTGAAAGTTCTGCATCTCAAAGTTCTTTTCTTCACTTTGTCTTAACTGCATCTTTCACCTCCAAGCTAAATTAAGTTATATATCACAGGAAACATAAAGTAGACCAATGACCTTAAGAAATTCAGAAATGGTGGGATCTTTGATTTTCAAAATAGATTAAAAATAGTATGACTTCAGATGGCCCTGTCGAATGACTCCTCTGGGAAGATCAGCCTGTGACTATTACTGTGATTTGTCCACTGTGTTGGACTGTAAGAAGATTCTCAATTGCCACATGGAGTATGTTTTGCAGAAACCTTTTCTGAAATGTATAACAGCTCCAGCAGCTGAGTAGAAAATTACCAGATATTTCCTGGTCACCAAATAAACAAGGTCAGATACTGCAGTGATATGAAATGATGGCCCAAGGCAACGTTATAAATCCAAACCAAACAAAATTCTAAATTTCATAATATATCCTAATGTTCACATGTATAGACTTGGCCCATACATTCCCTGACTTTCACTGACCAAGAACTGGATAGAACAGACTCACTGAAATTTTAAGTATCAAATGAAAACACATATATTACTGATGGGAGGTTGTCAATAACATCTGCATCAAATAACAGCACTTTTATTATTCAGTTATTCTCTATATGACACTATGACGATATATAGTTATAAAACAAAACATGTAGAAGATTTTAACATTTCTAACTTTATGTGGTATTCTATACAGACAGGACTATCACTGTGAAACCACAGTGCATAATTTTAATGTAACATATGTATGTCCTATAACTTTGTTGCGATGTAAATAGGATGGTTGTCACTTTAAATAGTTATTTAACTGATATAATAAAAACCTGGGACTTCCCTGGTGGTCCAGTGGTTAAGACTCTGTGCTTCCAATGCAGGGTACGGGGGTTCGATCCCTGGTCGGGGAAGTAGATACCACATGCCTTGTGGTGAGGCCAAAAGATAAAAAAAAAATCTGATTTTCAAAAGACAGGTGAGTAAAAGTGCTATTTTCTTCCTTAAGAGTCTTGCCGTAAATGTTTTCTCATTTACTTTCCACCAAAATAAAAGTGAATGTATATTATGCTTCCTGTTATGTATACATATCATCAATTTAGACTTAAAACAGAAAGGAATTTTTAAAAATAATGCAATAATAACAACATTAATATGAGATATTCCTGCCAGATTCTACAGATCAAGGCATGTGTCTCTTTTTGTGTTCTACATAGCCTATACTTCCTTAAGTAAACAACTCAGATCATTGAGCGTGTCAACTTATAATTTCCACTCTTCTGCTCTTTCCAATTGTCTCCAGCACTGGAACTTCTCAGTTAAATTAAGGTGACAATCTGAATTCACTTGGGGTTACAGACCTTGCTCTCCATACACTTAAAGAGAATTTCCTCTAATCACTTTGTGTTAAAACCAAGGAAGGATTGAAATTTTGGGCATCTCTGCTCTCTAACATCTAGAAATTTTTAACATTTTTTTTTAGGCAGAGGCAGAAGAGAAGGGAAAAAATAATATAGGCTACATAACCAATGAAAACCCCATGTTTTTTCTTAAGGTATATAATTTTCTCTATTTTAGCAATTAGATATAATAGTTTTCATTGCATGATCTCCTGGTAGCACTAAATTACTCAGAATGGATTTTAAAACTATTTTCTTACAGCTTTGAATAGTAATTTCCAAAGATGTTCAAAATTTTTTTTCAATCCAGTGTCTAGCATGTAAAATGTTATCAGCACATTCATAACAATGAAGAGTTTATTTTTTCTTAGCAGAAGGATATTGTCTTTGACAAATTAACCGGGTTCAAGTTTGTATTAAATAGAAAACTATTGATTTCTTTTCCATAATAGTTCTTTTTTTTTTTTTTATAAATTTTGTTTTTTTTTAAATTTTATTTATTTATTTATTTATGGCTGTGTTGGGTCTTCGTTTCTGTGCGAGGGCTTTCTCCAGTTGCGGCAAGTGGGGGCCACTCTTCATCGCGGTGCGCAGGCCTCTCACTGTCACGGCCTCTCTTGTTGCGGAGCACAGGCTCCAGACGCGCAGGCTCAGCAATTGTGGCTCACGGGCCTAGTCACTCCGCGGCATGTGGGATCTTCCCAGACCAGGGTTCGAACCCGTGTCCCCTGCATTGGCAGGCAGATTCTCAACCACTGCGCCACCAGGGAAGCCCCATAATAGTTCTTATATGTGCATTTTCATCTCAAAAAAAAATGTTAGTGCCACAGCCCCCCTTGTAATTACAATAAAACTTCTTTAAGTTAATTATAATAGAATTTCAAATGTGAGAAGACAGTGTGTACACTGCTCACTGACATATTGGCTACTGAAATTGGACTCTAAAATGACTCTAATAAGCAGAGAGGATGCTCAGGAAAAATGATGGGATGTTGAAAGATCCTAAATTTTACTGAGAAAGTAAAAGAGTACCAAACCTGGGAAAACCTGTGAGAGAAATGATTATTGCCTTTAGAGTAGTTCTGAAGATTTAAGGATAATATAGACCTGTGCTGTCCAATAAGTAGTCAGTAATCATATATGGTTATTTAAGTTTAAATTTGAATTAAGGAACATTTAGTTTGACTAAAATATAAGTTTATGAATTTCAGTAGCAACATTTTAAGTGCTCCATAGCCTCATGTGGCTAAGGTCACCTTATTGTACAATGTTGATACAGAACATTTCTGCTATAACAGAAAGCTCTGTTGGACAACAGTAACATAGATACAACTGAATATTTTTTTTTAAGCCAGGGATCTCTTCCCCCATATCCTCACATATAACATAATTTTTCATGTATTTCTTAATCCCACATATGAAGGTCTTAGAGATCCATAGAAGGATTCTAGCACAACAAGAATTTTTTAAACATCTTTATTGGAGTATAATTGCTTTACAATGATGTGTTAGTTTCTGCTTTATAGCAAAGTGAATCAGTTATACATATACATATGTTCCCATATCTCTTCCCTTTTGCATCTCCCTCCCTCCCACCCTCCCTATCCCACCCCTCTAGGTGGTCACAGAGCACCGAGCTGATGTCCCTCTGCTATGCGGTTGCTTGCCACTAGCTATCTATTTTACATTTGGTAGTGTGTATATGTCCATGCCACTCTCTCACTTTGTCACATCTTACCTTTCCCCCTCCCCATATCCTCCAGTCCATTCTCTAGTAGGTCTGTGTCTTTATTCCTGTCTTGTCACTAGGTTCTTCATGCCCTTTTTTTTTTTTTCCCTTAGATTCCATATATATGTGTTAACATACTGTATTTGTTTTTCTCTTTCTGACTTACTTCACTCTGTATGACAGACTCTAACTCCATCCACCTCATTACAAATAACTCCATTTTGTTTCTTTTTATGGCTGAGTAATATTCCATTGTATATATGTGCCACATCTTCTTTATCCATTCATCCGATGATGGACATTTAGGTTACTTCCATGTCCTGGCTATTGTAAATAGAGCTGCAATGAACATTTTGATACATGACTCTTTTTGAATTATGGATTTCTCAGGGTATATGCCCAGTAGTGGGATTGCTGGGTCGTATGGTAGTTCTATTTTTAATTTTTTTAAGGAACCTCCATACTGTTCTCCATAGTGGCTGTATCAATTTACATTCCCACCAACAGTGCAAGAGTGTTCCCTTTTCTCCACACCCTCTCCAGAATTTATTGTTTCTAGATTTTTTGATGATGGCCATTCTGACCAGTGTGAGATGATATCTCATTGTAGCTTTGATTTGCATTTCTCTAATGATTAATGATGTTGAGTATTCTTTCATGTGTTTGTTGGCAATCTGTATATCTTCTTTGGAGAAATGTCTATTTAGGTCTTCTGCCCATTTTTGGATTGGGTTGTTTGTTTTTTTGTTATTGAGCTGCATGAGCTGCTTGTAAATCTTGGAGATTAATCCTTTGTCAGTTGCTTCATTTGCAAATATTTTCTCCCATTCTGAGGGTTGTCTTTTGGTCTTTTTTATGGTTTCCTTTGCTGTGCAAAAGCTTTGAAGTTTCATTAGGTCCCATTTGTTTATTTGTGTTTTTATTTCCATTTCTCTAGGAGCTGGGTGAAAAAGGATATTGCTGTGATTTATGTCATAGAGTGTTCTGCCTATGTTTTCCTCTAAGAGTTTGATAGTGTCTGGCCTTACATTTAGGTCTTTAATCCATTTTGAGTTTATTTTTGTGTATGGTGTTAGGGAGTGTTCTAATTTCATACTTTTACGTGTACCTGTCAGTTTTCCCAGCACCACTTATTGAAGAGGCTGTCTTTTCTAAACTGTATATGCTTGCCTCCTTTATCAAAGATAAGGTGACCATATGTGCGTGGGTTTATCTCTGGGCTTTGTATCCTGTTTCATTGACCTATGTTTCTGTTTTTGTGCCTGTACCATACTGTCTTGATTACTGTAGCTTTGTAGTATAGTCTGAAGTCAGGGAGCCTGATTCTTCCAGCTCCATTTTTTGTTCTCAAGATTGCTTTGGATATTCCAGGTCTTTTGTGACAAAAAGAATTTTTATCTTTCTCTGTCTTCTTTCTAATAAAAGGTAGATCTCACTCTCCTTCAAATATCCCAAAGCTCCTTTTCCTGGTACCTACCCAACCTAGCTTTAGAAAAAAAAAAATCTGCTTTCAAGTCACTTAAAACTTAGGGTGAATCTCTTCTTTTCTTGCCTCATTGAGACATACCTCACTGTCTTTTATTTAAGAAACATTAGTCATCACATTCTCTCAGGAGATCATTTGGGAGGTAAGGGAGATTTTTTTCCAACAGCCTTTATTAAAACAGATACTTGCCTATTTGCATGTCCAGTACATGTACTAATGCCTTAGCTTTGACAGACTATAATGGAAATCTGTCTACCAATTAGTTCTACTCTGTACACTTTTATCATGTACAATACACAACACCAAGAGCAACCTAAGTGAATTATTTATTCATATCAGTTATTCCTTAAATAAAGAGATATTATTTATTTACTCTGTGGCAGGCATTTGGTTACTCTAAGAGTGTGAAAAAAGCTTAAGAAATTGTTTCCACACTTCAGGAGCTTACAATCTAGGAAAAGAAAATATTCCCTTAAATATCATTGAAACACTAAGTAATGGCATGTAATTTCCTATTTAGCTACATGTAGTGGATGCACACATTTTAATAAATAATTACAGCTATCACTTATTTATTGCTTACTTTGTTGATGATATACAAATGGCAGAGAGGCACATGGAAGGATGTTCAGCATCACTAATCATTAGAGAAATGCAAATCAAAACCACAGTGAGCTATCACCTCATACCTATCAGGAGGGCTATCACCAAAAAGTCTACAAATAACAAATGCTGACGAAGATATGGAGAAAATGGAAGCTTATACACTGTTGGTGGGGATGTAAACCAGTACACACAGAAAACACTATGAACTTTACTTAGAGAAATTGAAAATAGAATTATCACATGATCCAGCACTCCCACTTCTTCATGTATATCTAAAGAAACCAAAATCACTATCTTAACGAGATACATACTCTCATGCTCCTTGCTGCATTAGCCAACACATTAGAGTCTGTCGATAGATCAATGGATAAAGATGATGTAAATAAATAAATAAATGAAACAATGTTCTTCAGCCTTAAAAATGAAGGAAATTCTGGCATTCACACCAATTTGCATGGATGAATCTGTAGGTCATTCTTCTGAGTGAAATAAACCAGAGAGAGAAAGACAAATACTACATGATATCACTACTATATGGAAATAAATAAATAAATAAAGTTGAACCCATAACTTACAGAAACAGAAAGCAGATTTGTAACTTCCAATAATTAGGGGCTGAAAGCAGTAGGGAGAGGCTGCTAAAATGACACAAACTTTCAGTTATAAGATGAATAAGGTCTAAAGTTCTGAAGTAAAACATGATCACTCTGATAATACTGTACTGCATAAATTAGAATTGCTAAGATAATATAATCTAAGTGTTCTAACTGAGAAAACACAGTAAATATTAAATATGTCAGATAATGGATGTTTTAAATCACTAGCTCTATGATTGGGAATCCTTTTACAATGTATACATATATCAACCCATCACATTGTAGTCTTTAAATATATTAGTTTTGTTTGTCAGCTTGTCAATAAACCTGAAAAAATTTACACTTATATCTTTATATTTGTCAAATAATTTGCTGTGGGAAAGAACTGTAAACCAGGCAATGAATTTTGTTATTGACAGGGCAGACATATTGCCACCAATCAGTTAATACTGTGAATGCCAGAGCTTGGGTAAGACTGTTCCTTACCTTGTATCACTTTTTTTCATCCCAGAGGTAGGTAGATATTCACTGATCAGTTAAAACTTGTATTCAAGGAAAATCAAATTAAAACAATAACAGCACATTATTTTTACCAGGCAACTTATCAAAGTAAAAAATTATTATAGACCAATTAAAAAATATCTAGATTAGTGAATATGTGAATGAAGCAGCCACCTTCAAAAACCATTGGTGGAAATATAATCAGTAAAACACTTTCTTAATGACAATCAAGTATGTATTCATACATGATGCATGATGAGGAAAATCAAAGAATATGTATTTATAAACTTACATTTAATAGGACCTTTCCTAAAATTTATCCACAGAAATAGTCCCATAAATTTGAAAAGAGATATATACAAATATCCATTTCAACTACATAGCTCAACTTAGCTAATCATTGAGAACAAGTTAAAAACTCATCAATATGGATATTTGACTCATAATTAAAATGAATTTTAACTCATTATGCCCTGACATAAAGAAATACTCATGATATATTTCTAAAAAAAATAGAACACCGTGAAAAATATACATCATATACATAATAATGTACATAATATAACACAAATTTTGTTTTAAAAACTAAAGGAAAACACTTTAAATAATATATGTAGGGGCTTCCCTGGTGGCTCAGTGGTTGAGAGTCTGCCTGCCAATGCAGGGGACACGGGTTCGAGCCCTGTTCTGGGAATATCCCACGTGCGGCGGAGCAGCTGGGCCCGTGAGCCACAATTACTGAGCCTGCGCGTCTGGAGCCTGTGCTCTGCAACAAGAGAGGCCGCGATAGTGAGAGGCCCACACACCGCGATGAAGAGTGGTCCCCGCTTGCCACAACTAGAGAAAGCCCTCGCACAGAAACGAAGACCCAACACAGCAATAAATAAATAAACAAATACTTTAAAAAAAAGTAAAAGTCTATAAAAAATATGTATATATATCTATATTTACTAGAATAATTGAAGAAAATTCATCTAAGCATTCTTATCTTCAAGTGAGAGAGTGGAATTTAGAGAATTTCAGTTTTTCATGCCATTGAAGGAAGGAATATTTTCCTTTTCTTCATTTTCATTACTTTATCAGCTGGTACAATCATTTCTGGCAAGTTATATTATCAAGTGCTGGACTTTTAAATTAGGTGATGAGATAATTATGTATTATTTGAATTTTTATAATTGATTTTCCTTTTAATCAGAGAGCAATGTAATATTTCTGCATGCTATGCATTCCATTCTTACTTTATGTAAGGTAATGATAAGCCGTCCTGCCAAATTCACGGGACTGTTACCAGCTGAACTAAGATAGCATATGAAATAAAATAACATATGAAAGTCCATTGGCAAGTATAAAGTGGTGTGCTAATACCATATAAGGAGGCTCCTTGAAAGGAGTCAATAACACTTTTGTTCTTGGGGATCAATGAAAAATCGATGTCACGTAACTATCTTTTTATATTTGGAGAATATAAATCCTTATTCCTGAATTGATACTACCTATCAAAAATAGTTGTTGTTAAGAAAGATTATAAAATTGTGAAGAACTGTTAAAAAAGAAAATGTTACAAAAATTGCAGTTTAAAACATGAGAGCTAAGATAAATTATACTGATGGCTTCCAGAGAAAACTTTACTTCATTCAATAAATTTGTGGCCACATTGAAATTTTATAAATTTCCCCATTAAAGTTCTTCATAACTATTTTATAAAATTCATCATCCAATTAATATTGAATCATTTCATTTAGTTGTCATGTCCCTTTTGTCTTCCTTAGTCTAGGAGACCTTTTACTTATTTCTTCCTCATTTTTTTTCTCTTTTATCACATTGACATTTTTAAATAAGTCAAGCCAGTTGGTTTTTAGAAGTCCCTCAGTTTGGATTTGTCTGTTTTCCTCATGATTAGATATAAACTGAACACTTTGGCAGTGATGTTGCATAGGTAATGCTTTTTTCTTCTCAGTGACATATTGTCTTTTTTGCACATAATAGATAACGTTGGATTGAAATTTTTCGTTAAGATGATGGCCATCTGCTTTCTCTAATGTGAAGAGAAAATTATTATCTATGTAATTAATAAGTGTTCTATAGAACATTTGGATTGGATTTTTTTTTTTACAGTGAGACTATCAACAAGACAACATGAATCAATGAACACCTCTTATAATTAAAAGTAAGCAAACACACACAGCAATAGATGAAACAGGTTAATGCAGAGAAAATTGGAAAGATTGCCTAGGATCTTTCTGTGGAAGAGTTTTGAATCTTACTATAGATATTTGCTTTTTTTCTTTTGAATTGAACGGGTATGTAGAAGCATCAGAAATAAATCAGTTATACCATGGCATAGGATAATGAGAATATTTTCCAGTATTTGATATTAGATCATAAAGTAAGCATGCAATAATAAGAGCTGATGCAAGAAAGATCTACAAGGATTTGTGATGAAATCAGATTTTAGGACTTTATATTAGTAAAGAATGAAAAATAGATTTATAGTTTTAAGTCTGGATAACTCAAAAACTGAAGGTGCCATTAACATTGTTTTTTATTCAGTCAGAGTGGGATTTAAGAGGAAGATGGTTACTATACAGGTTTAGTTCAGTTGCATAACAGAAGATCACAGGACATTTTGTTGAAGTTGTGAAAAATGGTTACTTATAACTAGAAAAATAGGAGTGCAAAGCCATAAAAGTAGATTTGGCTGTAACTTGAAGAGAGATAAAATGTGTACCCATGGATGTGATTATGTACTTTGAAGCAAGAATGATGAAAAGAAAGATGGAGATTAGCACACTAGTCCTTGAGCACTAATCCTTAGTTTTAAAAAGAATAAGAATGGATGCAAGCAAAGCAGAAAAGGAAAGAATGCTTAGAGGAAGAGGAAATATCCAATCATATTGTAATACTATGGAAATGTAATGAAGAAAGTTAGGAATTTCAACAAGTATGAGGCTGACTGATAAACATAATTAAATGATGAAAAGAATTAAGAAAAATAAATTATGGAGAAAATTTAGACAATTGGGAGATACTGTTGAGTTCTGAGAAACTATTTCAATAATGGGAAGAGTGGGAGAAAAAGTCAGACTCAGAGATAATAAAGAGATAATCAGTAGTGCAAAAAACAGGGAAGGTAGTGGAAAGTAGAATTTATGTTGAAAAAAAAATTCAATTATCAACACCATTTACATTAAAATTCTATGACTATTGAAAATGTTCAGAATATTCTGAAAATATATCTTGCTAATTTCTTATTTTATAAAGCTTTATAAATCTATATATTCTGTACAAAAGCAGTACAAAAAATTAGTATGTCAATATATATTCAAAGGTCAGACATGTTGCCCTCAATACCTTCAGTTGAAAATATTTGGGCTGATTCCCCCTCTTCTTCATTGACCAGAGAAGTCCAAGTCTTCCCATTTGCTAGTCTGCCTTGCACATCTACTATACTTATCATACATGATTATTAAGCCCCTCACATAAAATTTATAACTTGCAATTTTACGGTACAAAATGGGATTCCAAGAAAGAAACAGAAATTGTTAATCCGGGTTTATATAACATGAAGTTTGCCTGGCAATCTTTATCTATGTATGAATTAGGTCTCTTCAAGTTCAACATTTAATATAGGAATAATGAGGCTCTCTAATTCTCAGGAGCTGTCTGCAAACTTTATCTCCACAGCTTTGAATTTTTAATAATCCTTTGCTGTTTTCAAATTATTATATCCTTAACCAAGTTTTATTCCCAATCTATCCACTTCCCCTTTTTGAAAAATCCTGAACATCATTTGAGCATATTCTCAATAATGAAAGCTTATGAACTTTATTGTGATTATACATAGAAGGTTATTGTCGGGTTTTTTTCTCCATATCCAGTGTCAGAATATTTAGCTCCTAAAAAAAGTCTCTACTGGAAGGCCGAAACCTGTTTTAAAGTTGTACAAACAATTACTAAGAATTCCTGCTAAAGCACTGAAAAAGACTCCAGGAAGGTCTAATTAATTTAATTAGAAAGGAGAGTGGCAGGGTTATTTTCTCAAATTGAGAAATAATGAGACAGCATCCAAAAAAAAAAAAAAAGAAACAAAGGAAGAAAAAGAATCAACGGCATAGGTCTCTACTCACACATTACTTTCAGCCTTGTACTTATTGACCTTTTCTTTTACACTGGAAAAACGGTACTAATGTGAAAATGCAAGACATATTCTGGACTTGAAATCTGCAATCTGTGGCTATAGAATTTAGTTCTAAGAGTGGCATGAACCAAGAAGCAAATGTAGCTTTATGTGACTTTGTGCTACTTGGTCTTTTAGGAGCCCAGCTTTTCATTGGGGTTAGAGGCAACTTCATTCTGGATTCCTATGTTGCAGATGGAGGGGCACTCACATTGGGTTGTTGGTCAGCCTTGGTTGTCAAAGATGGGCAAGGACATTTTAGTCACCTGGCAACTTAGCACCCTTGTTCAACTCACATCTCACATGGAAATGATATTTTCAAGAGATGACACCTGAAAGGGAGAGACCCAATTATAAAACACAACAGGATGAATAACAAGTATATATGTTTTCTGAGTTTGGGAGTCATCTTATTCTAAAACTGGGTAAAAATTAAAATAACTATCAGTATTCTTATTAATATGTTCAGTTACCAGTATCCATGCATATCCCTCTGAGTTGTAAATATATTTGATTAAATTGCCTAGAAATTTTTTCCTGTTTTTTAAGGATCTTCAGTATATAAGCAGAGTAGAAACCATTAGTTGAAAAGATATCAGTTGAAAACATATTGATTGAACCTATGAATATTTCAAAAGTAAATATTCCAGGTGAATTTTTTTAGATAGTCATTACTTTGTTATTCCATAAAAACTGGTCTTTTAAAGTATATTTTTGTTTTCATGAATTTTCACAATTTGTATTCATCCATTTACTTTTTCAGTTTTTGAAAAAAATTATCAAGTACTTTCTATTTGCTAGATGCTCTACAGATGGACCTTTGCCTTCATAGACACTTGGAAGAGATTACAAACATTAATCTACAATCACATAAATGTAAATGTGCAAAGGTGACAATTGCTTTGAAGATAAAAAATTTCACTGAGAACTTTTGCCAAATAAGCGTAGTTATATAAAAAATTCTCCCAAATTAGAAGAGTGGGAGTTAGTTAATAAAATGTATTTATAAATCTAGAAAACATCATGAAAAAACTTTGCATAGGAGATAATTTATTGAATAACTAAACTATTAATGAAGATAACTCCAGAATAGGCATAAAAAAAGTTGAAGACAAGCTAACAAGATAGATAAGGTGATATTAGAATGCATATGTAATTTACACTTTTCAACTCGCTATGTTACTATGTTATTTTTCTCTTTAAAATATTTATTTTGTTCAAAGTCAGAGATATTTTCTCCACTTATATATGTGCTGTGTGTATGATTAAGTATATTTGTATATATATACTTGTATAAACACATCTCCTCTCACACACAAACACACATACATGAATATATATATGCACAAATATTCCTAAACTTTTAAGCAGCTTTTACAGAATATAATTAATAGCCTTCCATGATTTTGCATTGCAAAAATTCGAAGATGTAAGTTACATTAATAAATGAAGCTACAATGAATAAAATTTGTAACTTCTATTCAGTTTAAGTTTTGCTTTAATTATTATATATATATATATATATATATATATATATAAGCTCATGCAGCTCAATATTAAAAATACAAACAACCCAATCCAAAAATGGGCAGAAGACCTAAATAGACATTTCTCCAAAGAAGACATACAGATGGCCAAGAAGCACATGAAAAGCTGCTCAACATCACTAATTATTAGAAAAATGCAAATCAAAACTACAATGAGGTATCACCTCACACCAGTTAGAATGGGCTTCATCAGAAAATCTGCAAACAACAAATGCTGGAGAGGGTGTGGAGAAAAGGGAACCCTCTGGCACTGTTGGTGGGAATGTAAATTGATACAGCCACTATGGAGAACAGTATGGAAGTTTCTTAAAGAACTAAAAATAGAATTATCATATGACCCAGCAATCTCACTCCTAAGCATATACTCAGAGAAAACCATAATTCAAAAAGACACATGCATCCCAATGTTCATTGCAGCACTATTTACAATAGCCAGGTCATGGAAGCAACCTAAATGCCCATTGAGATACGAGTGGGTAAAGAAGTTGTGGTACATATATACAATGGAATATTACTTAACCATAAAAAAGAAAAAAATTGGGCCATTTGTAGAGATGTGGATGGATCCAGAGACTATCATACAGAGTGAAGTAAGTCAGAAAGAGAAAAACAAATATCATATATTAACACATATATGTGGAACCTAGAAAAATGGTACAGATGAACCGGTTTGCAGGGCAGAAATAGAGACACAGATTCAGAGAACAAATGTATGGACACCACAGGGGGAAAGTGGTGGTGGGGGGGTGTGATGAATTGGGAGATTGGGATTGACATATATACACTAATATGTATAAAATGGATAACTAATAAGAACCTGCTGTATAAAAAATAAATAAAATAAACTTCAAAAATTAAAAAAATATATATAATGGTGTGTAGAAGGATTAATAGTAAAATTGCATTTGCCAATAAAATCAGGCATTTTATTACAGTATAATATGAAACCACTAAAGATTTCAAAGTTATTATTCTTTATATTTTATCTACAACCACATACATCTGTCACTGCCACCTCAATGTCTATGAAGTTTGAAAATAAGTTTGAACTTGGAGATCTATTTCAATAGCTAGGTACTTTCTGTTTTCTCTGTCTTGGCATTGTGCAGAATTATTGGATGCAATTATTGGCAGAGACATAGATTGTAAATTATTTTATGCTCCAGGCAAACTTGAATAGTCAAATAATCTTGATCATTCAATAAATTTTTAAAAATTTGTCTTTCTCTTTGTAAATATATGTGTTATTTATATGTTTGGTATTTGGAGGGTTATAGCTATTTTGACTTCTGTTTAACCATCTCTATCTTTCATAATTCTCCAAAACCTGATGTTACCTAGACCATGGAGCCCTTTCCAAATACTACTATTGGACATAATTTGCCTTTCTTTTAGGCCCTATTACATTTTAATAACTCTCGTGGTACTTACTTTACTTCATTTTGTAATCTTTGTGTTTACTGTTCACACCTCATTAAAATATATTTTTTTTAATTGTCAACTCTAATATCAAAATGTCTCAATAGCGTTTTGGACCAAGTGTTGAAAGCATATTAACTGAAATATATTAAAGTGTAGTCTAAACCCCACATGGTATGCTTTGTATTAGGCTGCCTCTGATTTCACAGAATGAAATTACAGTATGATATTAGTGTATAATAATGTTCGTAGAACGTAGGATCTAATACAAACTGAAATTGTGAACAAGCCTTTAGTAAAGCATGAAGAACCTCCAAGAACAGTTAAATAATCTGGGTTTGACTGCATGGAAAATCAGCCTGCTAGATGGTCTCAAGGAACCTTGCCTTTTGCCCTTTGTGTAACTCCCTCTCACGTTGAACAGGACTAACATTTGTAAACAATAAGGTATTGCAGATATGACAGAATGTGAAGCTATAAAAAGAAGTCAGAAAAAGACTTTACGGATTCTGTCTTCTCTCATTGGATTGTTTGTTCTGGGGGAAGCAGCCCTATGGAGAGTGCCATGAGAAGAGGGACAAAGCCTTTCACCAAGAGCCAGCAAACAAGTCAAGCCCTCCTGCCAACAGACACATGAGTGCACTATATTGGAAGCTGGTCCTCTGGCCCAAGTCAAGCTTTAAATGACTGCAGCCCTGGCCAACATCTTGACCATGACTCCTGAAAGACCCTGAGACAGAACCATCTAGCTAAGCCACTTTGGCATTCCTGATCCTCAAAAACTGTGTGAGATAAATATTTGTTGTTTTAAAATGCTAAATTGTGTGATAATTTGCAATACTGCCATAGATAAATATTATGACATTTGATCTATCAATCAGTATAGCTAAATACTGAGTGTTTATGATGGGCTAAGTGCTAAGCTAAGCACTTCCTTTGCCTTGTATCATTTATCCTTCACACAATAAAAACCTATCTGGTATTAATCATATTTTACAGAAAAATTATAAACACTTATAATTTCGCCTGAATATTATGCCCCCCAAAAGCTGTTAAAGGATGGAGATAAAGTATAAACATGTTTAATTCTTGTCCTAATCTCTAACTGTAGGAAAGGTATTTTCTTTGGGGTAGCAGATGATGAAAAGGTTTATATGGTGTCATCTCTGATTTAAATGTATAATTCATTAGGAAGATAGTAGAGTTATTGATGAGCATTTATTAAAACATAAATGCCAAAATGAACTTTTGAGTTCTATATGATTTCAGAACTATGAGAGATAAATATATGCTGGAAATATTCGTGAAATTTCATTGGAAAGAATTTTTGTTGAGAAAACTTGTGATAAGACAGAGAAGGGTCCAGATTCATATTTCACAAATAGTTATTTGTTTTGGTATCAGGAATAATAATTGCTTATATGAGAGAAAGAGGATTTCAAAGTGTGTGTTCAAAAGTAGTGACGAGGGCTTCCCTGGTGGCGCAGTGGTTGAGAGTCTGCTTGCCAATGCAGGGGACACGGGTTCGAGCCCTGGTCTGGGAAGATCCCACATGCCGTGGAGCAACTGGGCCCATGAGCCACAACTACTGAGCCTGCTGTTCTGGAGCCTGTGCTCCGCAACAAGAGAGGCCGCGATAGTGAGAGGCCCGCGCACTGCGATGAAGAGTGGCCCCCGCTTGCCGCAACTAGAGAAAGCCCTTGCACAGAAACGAAGACCCAACACAGCTAAAAATAAATAAATAAATAAATAAATAATAAAAATAAAGGAATTTCTTTAAAAAAAAAAAGTAGTGACGAGACAAGATGGAAAAGGTAATTTGAAGTAAGGATTTAGAAAGCACCAAATAACAGTTTAAGTATTTTATCTTACACTCAATAAAAGGTTCAATATTTCTCATCAGAAGAGTTATTTGATAAAAGGGAAATTTTAAGATCAGTGCAGATATGCATGTGAATGCACAGAGAAAATTAAATTGTAAAAAATAAACATAAATGTGTATACAAAATATATTTTACCTGCTATATATAAAGGACTCATCTGAGAAAGAAGGAAGTGGAAAGAAAATGGTGACCAAAGAATGAATTAGTAAGTCAGTAAATGATTAAATAGCCTAATAAATAAATGAGCAAGTTGGGTTGTCATCACTGAAGTATTTGGGCATGCAAGAAATATATCTCTTCACCACTTAAATACTTCAAAACAGGTAAATTCAATCCTAAAATAGCATTGATAAAATTGACCTGTTTCAAGGTAGGAACAGAATATCAAAATAATTACATGTGCCTATGATAATTTGTTCTCTAAAGGCAAACATATTTGTTTAATCATACATAATGATTTTACCCATTAATTCAGGTATTCTGTTGCAAACATAAGTACAAATTTCAAATGTGTCTACTATGGAAAATGTGTTTTTGTGTTATGGCATCACCAATATGTCACATATTATCTGTTTACCAGTTGGAGATTAATGACTCCACAGAACAAAAATTAATCTTACATACCCATTTATTTTATGTAGCTACCTGCCTCTACATGTGTAAGCCTACAAAAGTGATAAAATATTCTGCTCTTAATCATTGCAAGAAGACAAGGATCAATTTATTTCACTGAACAAAAGAACTAGAAATTCTAAGATTCCTTTTTTTAAAGATATTTATGTTTTCTGTAATGTTATTCCTAGGTAAAATGAAAGCACTTTACAATTTCTCCAGATATTGTTAAAGATGGAATTGTAAATTTCAGCTTAACTAGTCTTATTAGTTCAATTAATTTTGAATATGAGGAGGTTTGACCCACCAGGGACTGTCTATGAGGTTTCTTTCTTTTATGGTTTCTTCTATGTCAGGTCTATATATCATCAAACTCTGAGATTACTACAAAGAGTCTTGGGTAATATTACTAATTTTATGCAAACACTTATTCCCAGAGAGTTCTTTGGGTCACTCAGGTGGCCCAAAGATGTGTAAAGAATTGTTATGTAATTGTTTTATGAATATAATTGTTATGTAATTGTTTTAATAATGAGACTATCATGGTCATAGCTGGCAATATCCTTAATTAAAATGTTCTGATAGTTCAAATTAAATACCTCCCATAAGTACCTAGTTAAATAAATGATTTATTTACCTTTTCAGTGAATCAGGCCTCAGATTCCTCAATGCAGTAAATGGAAAATTATAAATGTAGCTAAGTTGGTTGTTTGTCAACTATTTGCCAAATAACTTGCACAAAATTGGTGGTTCTCTCTGACTTTGTCAGAACTGACCCAGAAATGACACACAACCATTTATTCCCTTGCATATCTGTTCCATAAGACAAAAAATAAAAGTAAATAAATAAAATAGAGAGAAGTAGAAAATATGAGAATTTTAAACAAAATATATATTTACTGATGTTACCAAATTCTAAAGCTATCTCTGTCAGAATTTTCTTCATAAATTTCTACAAACAAGTATAATTTTTATTTAATATGAAGAACTACGTAGCTTCAAACCCTTACTCTCCTCTACCTCTACTTTCATTTACATTTATCAAAACATATTTAGTATCATTTGTAAAACAAAGAACTTGTCATTCCTAGTAGTTCAACTCATTTTGAAGATAGATGTGATTTCATTGTGAGTTTATATGTTTTTCTTCTAAATATTCATTTGCCTATGGCTCAGCATTTCCAGTTCTGATTATATATGCCAGGGGAACTCTTATCTGCAAAAGGACATCTACATGGCAATTCATCAAAACCTTCTTTGTGTAATGAGGAACTGGAGACAAACTAGGTTACTGGTATAAAAATGGATAAATGAACTATGGCAGGTACATACCATGGAATGCCATTCAGGGCTTAGAAGCAAAGGAATAGATATGTGAAAACCAGTTTCTAAGATGGTTCCCAGTACCCTCTGTCTCCTGGTATTTATGTCTCTATGTAATCTCTTCCTCTTCATTGGGGGTGAATTCTTTTCCGTCTTAGGGTGTGTGTCTCTCTCATGCACTCTGAGGAATGCAACTGCCATGTTGTAATTAACCACATGGAGAGACCTATGTAGCAAAGAACTGGTATCTCTCCAGAAGCCAATGTGAACTTGAGAACTGTCAACAGCCCCATGTGAGTTTGAAATTCGATCTTCTGAAGCCTGCCAAGAGCCATGTGAGTGAGCTTGGAATAGAAATTCCCCGAGTCTAGCTTTGCAATTACTGTAACCTAGGACATCTTCTTGATTGCAGCCTTGTTAGAGACCTAAGTCACACCTTGATTCTCAATTCACAGAAATGTAAGATAACAGGTATTTTAAATTTGGGAGGTTAATTTGTTACATTGTAGTTGATAGCTGTGTAGATACACGGTATAATCTACCAAGTTGAAGGAACTTCTAAACTTTGTTTGTGAGTGTTGGTGTTAGTGAGATTTTTTGTTTGTTTGTTTTGTTTACCACTTCACTACTATTACACATGTGACAATCAGGAAAAAAACTGATATATTTTTTAAAAATGTAAATAACAATAAAAAAGATATGGATGTCTTCTAAGAAAAGTGAGGCTTGAACTGAACATTGATTTAAACTTGATCAAATATCTGAGGGATTAAATATGCTAATATATTATTTTCTTGGTGGAGACAGAGGGAAAAATATACTTTACATTCTGTCACTAAGGACTTTATACTCAATGAAAGGGACAGAGAGAGACAAACAACTATTAAAACACACAAAAATATTGGCATTAAATAAAAGTACAGCATTCATTCTCCAGACACTAAGAATTTCTTAGAGTTGATACAAATAAAATCCAAATTGATGTATGCTATAAAGGTATTTTATGTTAGAAAAATTGTGCAAGAAAACATAAAGATGAAGAAATGAGCTTATAATAAAGGGAATGAGAAATGAGAGCTGCCTTGATAAAATCAGGACATGGATATTAAAGAAAAGTGAAAGAAAGCTGGAATTAGAAGGGTGTTCCATTTCTCCTATGTGCTAAATTCATTTTTATTTTACTGATTCTAGAAGTGTACTACACAGAAACAGCATGGCAGCGGTTACATTAATAGCTCTGCATAACATGAGCTCAAATTAAAGAGTTTTGTTTTTTTTTTTAGGAGCTAGAAAATATTTTGCTAAAGATTATTATATGTAAAGTAAGGGGAAGTGTCATCATTTTTGTAATTGAAAGAGCTGCCAGGAACCTCATTTTGTTTTGGGGGTAAGTCTATGGTGTGTGTGTGTGCATGTGCATATGCGTGCACACCTGTGTGTGTATTTGTAGTCAGATGGGTGGTTTTACAGGAAAGAAGAGAAAAATCACATAATGCAGAAACATTTTGTTCTTGTATCTAACACTTCTATACATTAACTTAGAACACAAACATGCAAAATAAAACCATGCTAAGACAGCACCATTTTTTTTACTGATAACATGTTATGACTTTATATTAATACTCTTCTTTTCCTGGATAAGATTTTGATGAAGAAAAAAGTAATATAAATAAAATGATAATAAAGCACATGCTTAGCCAAAAATATAGTTAAATTTTGTAATTATTGCTGGAGGGAGGCAATGTCATCAACATAAACATATTCTGGATAATGTTGAGATAAAAACTGTCCAAGTACCAAAAAAAGACCAAGTAGAAGTGATAAATCCAGACCTTCTAAACATATGCCAGATAATTTATTCAGTTAAAAAGGATATCGGAAACCACTTCAACAACATCAAAGATTATGACCAGGGCAACTGACGTGATGAGTGAAGCAAAGATGACTTGACCTGAAAAGCTAAGAGATAGTAAGTTGATCAATAATGAATCAAGTGAGGTGCCAGCAAATTAGAAGAGTTACTGTGGTCCAGTCAGGTCCTACCTGAGACCATCAAAAACTAGTCCAGTGGAACCAGCTCAAAGCCCTGCTAAAACTAGGATAGTCTTTTGAAGTAAGCACCATTTACTGCCTAATCTGGCATGTTATTTCACCTAGTTATAAAGGAGCACCACACCTGTATAATGGATAAAATATATATAACAGCTGGTGATTGGCTATTGAGCATTTTAAAGACAAAACCTTAATCCAGTGTGTCTTAAACTAAGATATAAGTATCTCTGGTGGCTGACAGATATGTCATTGCGTAAAGCAAATTCTAAGAATTTTTAAATTGGGGATTTGCATTTCAGTAATACTTCGAGCATCTTCTAAATAATTTGTATTACTACATTATACATAAGTAGTACCTTACTTGCATTGACTCTATTTGCTTTTAGATTTTATGATGTTTGGCCATAATCATTTATAGGGAAGATTTAAGAAATTTAATGCCGTGTTCCTCACATTGGTGTTAATATAGCCCTGGAAGTCTACAAATACAGTCTCAGAAATTTATAATTTCTCAAGTTTGAGAAACTCTCAATTAGACCTATTAAAAGGAAATGTTAAAGAAGCTTACTGTACTTTAGGAACAATCATTAAAATCTGTGAGTTTGTTCTGTAAACATATCCACAATCACCTCTGATAGGATCACAGACTTGTCAAGTCTGAGAAGTTTTCTCTATTAACCTTAGAATAAAGCTGAACACACAGGAATAGAAAATCACTTACACACTTTTCAGTATCCCAGCCTACATGCCTGTCTCTACCTGATCAATTCTTCCAGCTATCTGATATAGATCTGCAAAACTTCCTCTTCTTCCATGAAGTGTGCCCTAACAAAATCATCACCACCGAGTAATTGCTTTCTCCTTTTAATTTAAAACAATTGTAACCCATATTCTTCTAGAAATTATATCCTTGGTTTTCTGACCTAGAAATAAGATTAGTTATAATTTCTGTATCCCCCAAAGCAAACCATGAAGCAAGGAGGTGATTGCAAGTAGAATATTTGACAGTAATCCTATGAAGCACAAGGATGGGAATGGGATAGAGAGAGATGGAATATAATAAGATGTGCATTATCTAAAACGTTATCGTGATAGGAAAATAGGCCTTAGTCACCCTGTGGAATTCTAAGAGATAACCTAGACCTATCTGTAAAACATGATTCAGAGTTATCTCAAGCAAAGGCAAGAGAGCTGAGGTATTTCTCCAAATCCCCTTCTGTCATTAATAGACATCTTCTTATGGGGACAGTGTGTCTCCAACATTTCAGGTTTGTTCTGCTAGAGGGACAAACTTTCAGCCTTGTGAAAAGATTAGCCCTCAAGCAGAGTCTCAGGTTGTTACTGGAAGCAATCCTGGGCTTGTGGTTGCCTAGAGGATATGAATAGGGCATACATGGTGTCCGTACAATAACTCACATGGATAACAATACACAATAGGTTACTAACTATAGGTCTTGACTAATGTTCATTGTGTATGTTTTGTCCCTCCACTATATTAAGTGAGTCTTCCCCACGAATTCATGACATTGCTTTTGAAATGTATTATGAATTATGTATACACAATAATATGAAGAGTTCTTAAAAATATGTTAGAAAAAAGAATAAGAAACGTAATACATTGCCATTTCATTAATAAAAATTTTTACATGTAAATGTAAAACTATTTTGTAAGAACACTCACAAGTTAAAATGTACACATTAACTTCAGTAGAATATTTGCCAAAAGAGAAGTTGTGACATATAAATCTATATCTACATATCAATATTATGTGTATATGCACACACATACATATATAAAACCTAACAAGGAATAATGACGGCATTGTGATCTAAACTGAGTAGTAAGATTTATTCAGACAGATGCACCCAAAGTCAAACAATAAAATAGACAACATATGATATATTTGCCAATAACAGTACAAAGGGAAGAGCACAGTATTGAGCTAAGGAAATAACATCATTTTAACTAAAATCTACAGGAACAAATGAAGAGAACCAAAAAATTTTAAATAAGAAGGTTAATATAATAAACTTTAAAATATACATTTGCTTTTCTTCTCTTGGCTTTGTTAAAAACCATAAAATCATATAAAGCAATAAAATGATGCTTATAACAATGTATTGTTTACATATACACACATGTATACATATATATGCAGCACACATGTACATATATATGTATAATATAATATGTATAACAATAATTTCCCCAAAAGAGAGAGGGAATAGCATGGATTAGCATTTGTTTTTCTCACTGGAATTACTATAAATCTAAAATAGATTCTATGTTAGGATGTATATGGTAAGTCCTAGAGCTATCACTGAGGAAACAACACAAAAATATCATAAACTTAAAATTTCATTAGAAAATATTCACTTAATGGAATATAATATAGTAAAGAGAAATAGAGGAACATAATAAGACAGAATATATAGAGAAAACAAGAAGCAAAATGGCAAATGTAAAGGCAGCCGTGTTAATAATAGAATTATATATTGATAGATTTAAACACTGAAAGGCTGTGTGACTTTTTGTATGGCTGAATAAAAAACAGATCAAAACATGTGCTGTCTATAGGACACCCATTTTACATTTAAAGATACAGATAGATTAAAATAACAGTATAGAAAAAGGTGCAAACAGCAACCATAATTTCTATTGGAGTGGCTATGTAATATCAGACAAAATATATATATATACATTAGAGATAAAGAGGCATGCTTTATAATGAGGAAAAGGCCAATTTATCAGGAAGGTATACCAATCATAAAGATATATAAAGTTGCAAAGAGATCATCAAAATACATGAAGCAAAAACTGATGGAAATGAAGGCAAAAATAGACAATTCAACAATAACAGCTACAGACTTAAATACCTCACTATCAACAATGAGTAGAAAAACTAGACAAAACATCAATAAGGAAATAAAAGTTTTGACAGGCCAACCAATAAAAGCAGAATATAAATTACTCTTGAGTATACATAGACCATTATTCAGGATAGAGCATATACCAGGATATAAAGCAAAGGATATTCTCTGAACACAATGGAATGATATTAGAAAGCAGTAACAAAAATGATGTGGGAAAATCAAACTGAAAATAAAACAACACATTCTTAAATAACAAATGCATTAAAAAATCACAAGAGGAATAAGAAAATGCTTAGAGGTGAATGAAAATAAAAATACAATATACCAAAACTTATGGGAAGCAGATAGAGCAGTACTTACTTGGAAATTTATAGCTGAAAACACCTCTATTAACAAAAAGAAACATCTCAAATCAGTAACTTAACCTCCCACCTTATGAAACTAGAAAAGAATGAGCAAAATAAAACACAAACATACAGAAAGATGGAAATATGGATTGGAAAAAAAACTACTGTATAATAGAAAATAGAAAACAATAGAAAAATAAATACAGCCAGAATTTGTTCTTTGAAAATATCATCAAAATTGACAAATCTTTACCTATATTGATAAAAAAAAGAGAAAGAGAAAAGGGTAAAACTGCTAAAATCCGAAATGAAATAAGGAATACTTCTCCTGAACTTACAGAAATAAATATAAATAATAAGGGTATGCAATGAACAGTTAGACAAGTTAGATAAAATGGACAAATTCCTAGAAAGACACAAAATACTGAAACGACATAAGAACAAATATAAACTCTGAATGTCCCCATAAAAACTAAAGAAATAGAATTTTTAAAAACAAAGAAAATGCTTCCAACAAAAACTACTCATAAAAAGAAAAGCCCAGGAACATATGGCTCCACCAGTGAATTCTATTGAACTTTGAAAGGAGAAATAATAACAGTCCTCCACAAACACTTCCACAAAGTAGAAGAGGAAAGATTGCTTCACAACTCACTCTAAGAAGCCAGTTTTACTCTGATATCAAAAAAATAGAAAGACTTCACAACAAAAGAAAATCACAGGCCAATATCTGTCATGAATATATGCATGAAAAATACACATAAAAAATGTTATCAGATCAAATCCAGAAACATATAAAACAGACTATACCATAACCAAGTGGGATTTATCCCAGGAATATAAGGTTGGTTTAGCATCCCAAAATCACTTAGTCTAATACACCATATCAACAGAAAAAAGCAAAAAACAAAATTATTTTAACAGATGTTAAAGTTGATAAAATCCAACACTCTTTCATGACAGAACCTCTCAACAAACATAGATAAAGGACATCTATGAAAACCCAGCATTACGAGCATATTTAATAGTGAAATACTTGGCAGTGATTCTATGCATACTCTCAAATGTAATGTTCCAGTCAAAGCTTTGGTAAATTACAACTAAGGTAAAAATAAAAACACCATTTTTATAATCTTTTATTAAAAGCAGATGAATAATTGAAGGAATTTTGTGATTTTAACAGAGAGAAAATTAAACTTTAGATTTTTTTTATCAATACATTACTAAGCTTATGTGAAACAACCCTTATAAATAAATATATTCAATTTCAGCCAGCTTTGACCTCACAACATAAACTTTCCTTTCCACAAAACTTCTGCAATTTTCTGTATCCATTTATGTTTTGTCTTATTCATTTTCTTTTCTTATTCTGGAATAACCAGTCATTTTATTTTAGAAGACATTATTCTCTTTTTCCTTAACAAAAATACATCCTATTTTCCTTGCATATTCTTCATACAAAAGCACATCACATTTTCTTCCAAAACTTTTTATATAAAATTGTTTCCCTTCTTATTTCTAGTGTTTTTATTTTTACATGTTGTTTATACATTTTAACTATTAATAACTTTTACTTTCCAGTGAAAACTACGAAGCAGGCAAATATTAACTGTATAATATGTTACCATCCTGTAGTAGATTAGCAAATTTATAAATACATCAGTATAAAAAAACATACTTTTTAGAGACATATGTTTTCTATAGCATAATTTTTCATGTGTCGAGACATTAACAGACCCACTATGTTTTGTCTCTCTGTGAAAAATTAAGCCAAAAGTAGATAAACTTACACTTATGTTTAGCAATTAATGTTTCATTGTATTACCTATTTGGAAATGATTTACATATTTAATGAATAACCATTATTTAGTTTAACTTAGTATTAACTTTTATCTTACATACTTCTACTTAAATTATTAGTTTTTAATAATTATGCTTGGATTAGACATTAAGCAGCTAACCATCATCTTAAATTTCTTTTCTTGCCTACTAAGCTTGTAACATAGAGATAACATGAGCTAATTTGACTCCCAGGCAGAAAAAGTTGTATGTCTGCATTACATTAATATTGATAATTGTGAAGAAAGGCATGCCTATTTTTATTAAACCAAAAAACTTAATTAGCTTTTACTTATCAAAGTTTATCCCAGGTCATATGAAACTGAAAAGCATTTGGTTTAGTTTCTATATTTCCAACAGTTTTGGAAATAATTTATATAAGCACTTATTTTCTTTAAGCTGACTAAATATAATATACTTACATAGATAAACATATAGACAGACACAAACAGAGACATTATAGCTTTTATTTTAAAATTTATTCATGTCTCAAGTACAATAATAAAAAAATTCAAAAGATTATCTGGATCCAAATTGTGTTTCTGGCAGATGGGCTAAGTTAATTTTATCTGCTCAGAAGGACAGAGTTTTACTAAAGATTTTTTTTTTATTTGCATGTCGTAAAGTTTCTTTTAGAGAAGCTATTTTTGGTGTCATTTTGTCTTCTAGAAGCTTCTGCATACCAATCAAAGAATGCATTTTATTATCTCTGAGAGTTTTGGGATTCTCTCTTTTTCAAGAATGTGAATTAAGGTGAACTATCTTATCTAAGTTAAAGGGCTCCCCAAAGTGGCTATTACAGTTCCAAATTAACCAAAAGCTCACCGATTTCCCAAAACGACACAAGACCATGGTCCATAGGGGGTATACATATAGGAAGCAAGAGTTTTTTGAGGACATAGAGAGTTTTAGGCCTGGTAGAACCATCTTTGCCTTTAGATTCCCTAAGATGTTTTAAATCTGAGAGGCCCTGTTTCTTAACAGCTGCTGCAAAACACAGGGAATCACATGTTTTCTTCCCTTTTGAACAGGATCAGGTGAATTACCAAGACGCTTCAACAAATAAAATACAAGTATGCACAATAAAGTTGGAGAGCTCCAAAGGCAAAGAGAGTAGAGCTTGGATCCAAGAGAGACTTACCCGTGAACTCCATGGTAAGGGAGAAAGCAGTGAGCTCAGTAAACTAGCACCTGGTTTGCTCATCAGCCTCAGAGTCATTGCGGGTCTTCTTCTGAATCCGAGTTTTGATGCCAAAAACTGTCAAAAGTTCCAAAATAGTAAAATTATAATTGCCAGATTAATAAATACCATTTAGTCAGAGCTTACTGCATATATAAGAACAGTTGGGAAATGGAAGTATTCAAATTCAAAGACTAATCTGAAGCTCAGGGCATGATGTTATAGGATCAATTCAAAGAGAAAATGAGGAAGTTGTTTAAACTACACAATAATTGTTTATTAAAATGGGGGTTTCCACAAGTCAAGGGGCTGGTTAAAAGTGATTAGCTTATACAATTTTCGAAAGATGAGTTAAGTCTCTTTTATGATTACCACAGGCATTTACAAGAAGTGGCCTAAGTTAAGCTTCTCTTGTCTTTCAGAATAAGATAAATTAAGTTTCACTACATGGCTTAAAGGGTTTTTGTTTATTTATTTATTTATTTATGGCTGTGTTGGGTCTTCGCTCCTGTGCAAGGGCCTTCTCCAGTTGTGGCAAGCGGGGGCCACTCTTCATCACGGTGCACGGGCCTCTCACTATCGCGGCCTCTCTTGTTGCGGAGCACAGGCTCCAGATGCGCAGGCTCAGTAATTGTGGCTCACGGGCCTAGCTGCTCTGCGGCATGTGGGATCTTCCCAGACCAGGGCTAGAACCCATGTCCCCTGCATTAACAGGCAGATTCTCAACCACTGCGCCACCAGGGAAGCCCAGCTTTAAGGGTTTTATCAACTCAGGGAATTTTTCTAATCTGGTCTCCATTTTGTATTTAATTTTAACAGTACCTTGGGCTCAACATCCTGGTCACTGATCTGGAGAAAGAGCAAAACTCTTTATCAGATTAGTGCACATCACACAACAAGTAGAGGAAAAAAAAAAAAAGGAAGAAGAAACAAATGCACACGCATAGAAGAAACACACACATGCACACGCATAGAAGACTCAGGCAACCACACACATCCTTGGGGCCAGTTGTTCCTCCCAGCAGCTGTGAGGTGTCTAGAATTCATACCAGGAGACTATCACTGCCTGTTTCTCCAGCCTCTCCAGTGAAGAACAATCTCAGGGCATCGCTGTCTCTTTCTGATCCAACCCAACTGCCAGTACCCTGTGATGGGGGAGCTGGCCCCTTCACTCAGGTTCATCAGGAGAAATTCTCCTTTGAACAACATTGAGGGCCCCAGTGGGTGGAGTGCAGAGTTTCCCAGGAAGGCAATCAGGGCACATTTGGAGCTTGCAGGGTGAGCTATGCAACTTTGTGTATGTGGGTGGAGTAAGGGCATGTCCTGATGGAGGGGCAGAGGGAGGATGAGATGGAATGCACTGGGCATTAAGGGAGGCTCAGAGAACGATGGGATTCTGAGGTGCTACAGCCATAGCTACTCTTTCCAGAGAAGCCCAATCTCATGGGATCCTGGGAGTTCTCTGGGGGCTAAGAGGGGAATCCTGAGATGAGAAAAACCTGGGAGCTCCCATGTCTAAGACCTCTCATCCCAGACTCCTTCTTAAAGGGCCAGGCTCAAACCACATATCATGCAAATCCCAAAGCTCTTGGACATTTATCTCACCACATTCAGAGTCACAGTGCTGAGGTGCCTTGCCCCAGGACCCCAGCAAAGTGCTAGGGAGGGGAAAGGGCTCTAGCCCAAAGGCTGAACAGGGTGGGGGACCATCCTAGGCCAGAGTATAATGCACATGTTCATGCTGCACATCTATAGCCTTCCAGAAACCATATGGGTCAGTAACACAGGCAGCAACACAGGCTTCTGGGGCAGAACCCAGCCTCAATCCACTGTCTGCCAAGACATGAACGAGACAAGGATATTCCTTCTTACCACTTCTGTTCCACATTATACTGGAAATTCTAACCAGGGCAATTAGTCAAAGAAGTGAAATAAAAGATATTCAGATTAGAAAGCAATCTGGATCTCTAGTCATATGTCAATGACATGATATCATATACAGAAAATCCTAATGAATCTGTTATAAACTTATTCAAATTAATAAACAAGTTCAACAAGGTTGCAGGTGATGAGATTAATGTATTTATTGATTGTATTTGTATATGCTTGCAATGAGCAATCTGAAAATGAATTTAAGAAAACCATTTTATTTAAAATAACCACTAAGGGGCTTCCCTGGTGGCGCAGTGGTTGAGAATCTGCCTGCTAATGCAGGGGACACGGGTTTGAGCCCTGGTCTGGGAAGATCCCACATGCCGGGGAGCAACTAGGCCCGTGAGCCACAATTACTGAGCCTGCGCGTCTGGAGCCTGTGCCCCGCAACGGGAGGGGCCGCGATAGTGAAAGGCCCGCGCACCGCGATGAAGAGCGGTCCCCGCACCGCGAAGAAGAGTGGCCCCCATTTGCCGCAACTAGAGAAAGCCCTCGCATGAACTGAAGACCCAGCATAGTCAAAAATAAATAAATAAATAAAAATAAAAGTAGCTATGAAATGCAAAAAAAAAAAAAAAAAAAAAACCACTAAGAATAAAATTATTAGGAATAAATTTAATGAAGATATATAAAACTCACACCCTAGAAATTACAAACTACTGTTAAGATGAATGAAGAGCAAATAAATGGAAATACACCCCACATTTTTGAATTGGAAGAAAATATTGTTAAGATGGTTGTACTACAAGACCTGATGCTTAGTCAGTTCAATCCCTATTAGAATCATAGTTGTCTTTTTTGAACAGCTCATTCCTAAAATTCATATGGAAATTTAAGAGACCCAAAAAGAGCCAAAATATCTTATAATAGAAGGATAAATCTGGAGAACTCACACTTCCCAATTTCAAAATTTACTATAAATTTGCAGTAATCAAGCCATTATGATACTGGCTTAAGGATGTATATATAAATCAATGGAATAAAATGGAGCATCCTGAAATAAACCCACATATCATAGTCAATTCATTTTTGACAAGGTGACAAGGTCACTCAAAGAGGAAAGAACAGACTTGAACAAATGGTACTGGGGTAACTGTATACCCACATGCCAAAAAAAAAAAAAAAAAAAATCAATTTGCATTTCTACTTCATCCTGTACACAAAAATTAAATTAAAATGAATCAAAGACCTAAATATAGAAGCATTTTAAAACTAAAAAATATGTAAAAAAAACATTTGAATAAAACTTTGTGACCTAGGATTTGAAAATTATTTCTTATATATGACATAAAAGCTACAATCTTATCAAATTTTTAAAAAAATGTATAAGTTGGACATCATCAAAATTAAGAATTTTTCTGATTCAGAGTACTTCTTCTGAGGAAAGACATTAAAAGCTTTTTTCCAGACTATCTTTTCCAGGATGTTGTATTGCAAACATCTTGGAAGATTATATTCTTATTTCCCTTTGGAGTGGAGGGCAAATTTGTTTTCTATGAAGTACAAAAAAGATAATGTCTCCCTTTGGGCTCTGTTGGACAAATTTGCTAATAGTCCCTTTTTAAAACATAGTGGTTTCCTAAACTTGAAATTCCTCAACTGTAAGTCAAAGCCACAAGGAACATAGCATTCACCTGAATTACTCTGCATCATTCTGTGGGACATGGAGGGAAGGGGAAACATACACAGACATGAAGTTCATGCAGCCTGCTGAATTGTAATAAAGTCCTTTTTCTCTGAATCAGAAAGATTTTTTTAAAAAATATTTATTTGGCTGTGCTGGGTCTTACTTGCGGCATGCAGGATCTAGTTCCCTGATCAGGAATTGAACCCGGGCCCCCTGCATGGGGAGCATGGAATCTTAACAACTGGACAAACAGGGGAGTCCCCTGAAATCTTTTTTCTAATTGATTTTTATTGGAGTATAGTTGATTTACAATGTTGTATTAGTTTCTGCTGTACAGCAAAGTGAATCAGTTATACATATACATATATCCACTCTTTTTTAGATTCTATTCCCATATGGGTCATTACAGAGTATTCAGTAGAGTTCCCTGAGCTATACAGTAGGTTCTTACTAGTTATCTGTTTTGTATATAGTAGTGTGTATATGTCAATCCCAACCTCCTAATTTATCCCTCCCTGCTCCAAACCAGAAATCTTGTGCCTTCTGCCCGCATCCAATAAACTGCTCTGGCTAACTTATTAACATGCTGGCTTGTAAACAGAGTAAAATCCCTTAGTGGTCCTTGACAAGGGGAGACAGACTTTATGAGAAAATAAAAAGTAAATTGATAGAATCAAGAATGGTGACACAGTAGTCATGAAATGGGAAAAACTGGAGTGGTAAAAAGAAACAAGATAGGCAAGGAGACACTTGTGGAAGCTATTACAAAAGAATGCCAGTGAATGATTGAAAAAGACCTAAGATGATTATAATATCATTATAATACTCTGTCAGGCAAACCAATTCAAATGTCGTTCTACTTTGCAAGCTGTCAAGGAGTCTGACACGGAAAAAAAAATAACAAAAACATAAATCTGTCATTAAAGAATTGGTTCTAGATAGTACCTCTTGATAGCTGATAACAGACCACTATGGAGGAAAGCATGTTCAGGGAGGATTATGCAGGATTGGCACCATGCACATGTGGCAAGAGGCACGAAGGGCAACAGAATAAAGGCAGATGCTTTTAAAAGAAGATCCAATAGAAGAATGTGAGCTTCGGGAAGTATATTGGACTGGATGAGATATGAAACAACTCACAGATTTGGAATTTAATGACCTTTTAAGTATTTTAAGTGTTTGAAGACATTCTTAATATATTTTTCCCTAAAGAAAAGCCATTCCATTTGCAACTTGATAGTCTGTAATGACATAGGGAGAAACATGCACAGACACAAACACACACACACACAATCTCCCAGTTCAGTACAATAAACCTTTTAGTTGCAATATCTTTTATTCCATAGGTATAGAGGTGAAACTGAAGGAAGGGAGACTTGCTACCAGACTCAATGAGGGAGATATGGGTTGTGCCATTCATTTCTTGAGAGTGGCGTTAGAGGAATGAGGGCTGGGTGATAAAAGTACTTCTGCCTGGAGATCAAGGACAGATGGAAGATGAGAATCTCTGAGAGATGTGGACTCCATAGGAGTATACTATTTGTGAAACTAATCTATGTCCTCAAGAAACTGTAGAATGGGAGTGCTTGCCTGGATGAAGGTGGCAATGATCATATGGGAAGGGGTGGAATCTATCAGATCAGATGAGAAATTAATTGCTTTTGGCTGCAGGTATTCATGACTATATTGTTTTGTTCATGGGAAAATGTATAGAAATATTTAAATGAATTAATCAGTATGAAATACAATCAGCATTGAAAATCATAGCTGAAAGGGATTGACAAATGCTAAATTCCATATTCAGATACAATCTCTACTGTTCATTTAGAATCAGCTTAAACACTTCAATGTACAAAGGCATGCTAGTATATTGTAACTTACACTTAATTACCCTAACAATTAGAGAAAGAGACTCAATAAAGTCAATAGTTAACTCTATTTAACAATTAATTTAAATCAAGTCTTTGAACAAATCTTAAGAAATGCTAAATAGAAATAATAAATCTCATCTTTTTTAATCATGCAGTGCTTTAGAATATATTAATTAATGGGATGGAGACATTTAAGAATAATATAAAACAAAGATCATGGGAAATCTATTCACATAAAAATACTGAAGAAGTGACTGTAGATTCAGCTCTGCGTTGATTATCTATTTATCTATCTATCTATATCTATCATCTATCTATATATCTTTCTAAATAAGTCTTTCATTCAATATTTACACCATCACACTGTTAAATCATCATAAAAGGTTAACTTTTTTATTCCCATACTTTAGAGATAAGGAAACTGAAAACCAGATAGAATTTAATTGAATTGCTCAAGATCACAAAATGAATATATGTTAAAACTTGTGCAGAAACTTGCTATACTGATTCCACTGCATTTTATTACCACTAAAATATAAATAAACATATGTGCTCATTTAGCTTTCATCCAGGTTTGGATTTAGGAGAATTATTCATACTGAATTGTTATAGTTAATATTTAAAAATTGAGCCTCTTCAACAATTCTCAATATTCAACAAATCATACCACACTGATATCACCTGATATCTGACTGATAATGGAAATATTATCCTCAATTCTACCATTCAAGGGAATTTATAAAAAGCAATTGCTTGAATGATAGATTTTGGCCAATATTGATAACAACAGCCAATGTTGAATAGTAGGGTGCCTAATTACTTTCTGACTGTAGAAGATATTAAAATAAACTATGGCAAAATTTACTATTTTGTTTTCTACTTTTTTATTCCATTTTTCCCTAGGACTTTCCTGATTATCACCTCTATGCAGTTTGAATATCTTTGTCTGTTAAATATTGCTCAATTGCCAAACAATAAAGCTATTTATTTGAAGATGAAAATTTTATCTAACTCACTAAAATTTGAATTTTCATATGGAGTTCGTGAAAACCAAAAGATGGTGAAATTTCAAGTTCATAAGTTGAAAATTTTGAGCAAGACGTTTTTCCCATGCCCTTCAAAATACTCCAGTTAGACAGCTTCACACACAGCCAAGTCTTCTACAAATTTAGACATATGGCTTTCAAGCATCATTGTTTTGAATAGCCATTCTGTTCCTTTTTTTTTTTTCTTTTTGAAACTTCAAAGCTTATAACGACAACACAATTATTTACCATGTTATTTCAGCCAGGGAAACCATTTTAAGAACTGGAAACAGGTATATAAATGACACTTTAAATTTTCATCAGCAAGTTAGTGAAGTGTTTTCCTATCTGACACATCTTAGTGTGTAATGAAACATAATGGTTTGAAACTGCTAAGATGAAAATAACTGCATGTGGCCTGCCCAGAATGTGAAAAATAGTCAGAGTTAAAAGGGTAGTGATATGTTTGTTTGTTTTTTAACATCTTTATGCGAGTATAATTGCTTTATAATGGTGTGTTAGTTTCTGCTGTATAACAATGAATCAGCTATATGTGTACGTATATCCCCATATCTCCTCCCTCTTGCTTCTACCTCTGACTCTTCCTATCCCACCAAGCTAGGTGGTAACAAGAACCGAGCTGATCTCCCTGTGCTATGAGACTGCTTCCCACTAGCTATCTATTTTACATTTGGTAGAGTATATGTGTCCATGCCACTCTCTCACTTCGTCCAAGCTTACCCTTCCCCTTCACGGTGTCCTCAAGTCCATTCTCTACGTCTGTGTCTTTACTCATGTCCTGCCCATAGGTTCTTCATAATTAATATTATTTTTATTACATTCCATATATATGTGTTAGCATACGGTATTTGTTTTTCTCTTTATGACTTACTTCACCCTGTAGGACAGTCTCTAGATCCATCACCTCACTAAAAATAGCTCAATTTCGTTTATTTTTATGGCTGAGTAATATTCCATTGTATATATGTGCCACATCTTTACCCATTCATCTATCGATGGACACTTACGTTGCTTCCATGTCCTGGTTACTGTAAATAGAGTTGCAATGAATATTATGGTACATTATTCTTTTTGAATTATGGTTTTCTCAGGGTATATGCCCAGTAGTGGGATTGCTGGGTCATATGGTATGTTTATTTTTAGTTTTTTTAAGGAACCTCCATACTGTTCTCCATAGTGGCTGTACCAATTTATATTCCCACCAACGGTGCAAGGGGTTCCCTTTTCTCCACAACCTCTCCAGCATTTATTGTTTGTAGATTTTTTGATGATGGCCATTCTGACTGATGTGAGGTGATACCTCATTGTAGTTTTGATTTGCATTTCTCTAATGATTAGTGATGTTGAGCATTCTTTCATGTGTTTGTCAGCAATCCGTATATCTTCTTTGGAGAAATGTCTATTTAGGTCTTCTGCCCATTTTTGGATTGGGTTTTCTGTTTTTCTGATATTGAGCTGCATGAGCTGCTTGTAAATTTTGGAAATTAAGCCTTTTTCAGTTGCTTCGTTTGCAAATATTTTCTCTGATTCTGAGGGTTGTCTTTTTGTCTTGTACATGGTTTCCTTTGTTGTGTAAAAGCTTTTAAGTTTCATTAGGTCCCATTTGTTTATTTTTGTTTTTATTTCCATTTCTCTAGGAGGTGGATCAAAAAGGATCTTGCTGTGATTTATGTCATAGAGTGCTCTGCCTATGTTTTCCTCTAAGAGTTTTATAGGGTCTGGCCTTACATTTAGGTCTTTAATCCATTTTGAGTTTACTTTTCTGTAGGGCGTTAGGGAGTGTTCTAATTTCATTCTTTTAAATGTAGCTGTCCAGTTTTCCCAGCACCACTTATTGAAGAGGCTATCTTTTCTCCATTGTATATTCTTGCTTCCTTTATCAAAAATAAGGTGACCATATTGCGTGGGTTTATCTCTGGGCTTTCTATCCTGTTCAATTGATCTATATTTCTGTTTTTGTGCCAGTACCATACTGTCTTGATTAATGTAGCTTTGTAGGATAGTCTGAAGTCAGGGAGTCTGATTCCTCCAGCTCCGTTTTTCTTTCTCAAGATTGCTTTGGCTATTCAGGGTCTTCTGTGTTTCCATACAAATTGTGAAATTGTTTGTTCTAGTTCTGTGGAAAATGCCATTGGTAGTTTGATAGGGAATGCACTGAATCTGTATATGGCTTTGGGTACTATAGTCATTTTCACAATATTGATTCTTCCAATCCAAGAACATGGTATATCTCTCCATTTGTTTATATCATCTTTAATTTCTTTCATTGGTGTCTTATAGTTTTCTGCATAGAGGAATATTTTGTCTCCTTAGGTAGATTTATTCCTAGGTATTTTATTCTTTTTGTTGCAGTGGTAAATGAGAGTGTTTCCTTAATTTTGCTTTCAGATTTTTCATTATTAGTGTATTGGAATGCAAGAGAATTCTGTGCATTAATTTTGTATCCTGCTACTTTACCAAATTCATTGATTAGCTCTAGTAGTTTTCTGGTAGAGTCTTTAGTATTCTCTATGTATAGTATCATGTCATCTGAACAGTGAGAGCTTTACTTCTTTTTTTCTGATTTGATTTCCTTTTATTTCTTTTTCTTCTCTGATTGCTGTGGCTAAAACTTCCAAAACTATGTTGAATAATAGTGGTGAGAGTGGGTAAGCGTGTCTTGTTCCTGATCTTAGTGGAAATGGTTTCAGTTTTTCACCATTGAGAATGATGTTGGCTGTGTGTTTGTCATATATGGCCTTTATTATGTTGAGAGGAGTTCCCTCTATGCCTACTTTCTGGAGGGGTTTTATCATAAATGGGTGTTGAATTTTGTCAAAAGCTTTTTCTGCATCTATTAAGATGATTATATGGTTTTTATCCTTCTATTGGTTAATATGGTGTATCACATTGATTGATTTGTGTATATTGAAGAATCCTTGCATTTCTGGGATAAACCCCACTGGATCATGGTGTATGATCCTTTTAATGCGCTGTTGGATTCTCTTTGCTAATATTTTGTTGAGGATATTTGCATCTATGTTCATCAGTGATATTGAACTGTAGGTTTCTTTTTTTGTGAAATCTTTGTCTGGTTTTGGTATCAGGGTGATGGTGGTCTTGTAGAATGAATTTGGGAGTGTTCCTCCCTCTGATATATTTTGGAAGAGTTTGAGAAGGATAGGAGTTAGCTCTTCTCTAAATGTTTGGTAGAATTCTCCTTTGAAACTGTCTGGTCCTGGGCTTTTTTTTTGTTGACACATTTTTAATCACAGTCTCAATTTCAGTGCTTGTGATTGCTCTGTTTATATTTTCTATTTCTTCCTGGTTCAGTCTCAGAAGGTTGTGCTTTCTAAGAATTTGTCCATTTCTTCCAGGTTGTCCATTTTATTGGCATATAATTGCTTGTAGTAATTTCTCATGATCCTTTGCATTTCTGCAGTGTCAGTTATTACTTCTTTTCAATTTCTAATTCTATTGACTTGAGTCTTCTCCCTTTTTTTCTTGATGAGTCTGGTTAATGGTTTATCAATGTTGTTTATCTTCTCAAAGAATCAGCTTTTGGTTTTATTGATTTTTGCTATTGTTTCCTTCATTGCTTTTTCCTTTATTTCTGATCTGATCTTTATGATTTCTTTCCTTCTGCTATCTTTGTGCTTTTTTTGTTCTCCTTTCTCTAATTGCTTTAGGTGTAAGGTTAGGTTGTTTATTTGAGGTGTTTCTTGCTTCTTAAGGTAGGATTGTATTGCTGTAAACTTCCCTCTTAGAACTGCTTTGGCTGCATCCCATAGGTTTTGAGTTGTCATGTTTTCATTGTCATTTGTTTCTAGGTATTTTTGGGTATACTCTGATTTCTTCAGTAATCTCTTAGTTATTAAGTAGTGTATTGTTTAGCCTCAATGTGTTTGTATTTTTAATAAACTTTTTTCCTGTAATTGATATCTAGTCTCATAGCATTGTGGTAGGAAAATATACTTGATACGATTTCAATTTTCTTAAATTTACCAAGGCTTTTTCTGTGACCCATGATATATCATCTGTCCTGGGGAATGTTCCATGAGCACTTGAGAAGAAAGAGTAGTCTGTTATTTTTGGATGGAATGCCCTATAAATATTGATTAAGTCCATCTTGCTTAATGTATCATTTAAAGTTTATGTGTCCTTATTTATTTTCTGTTTGGATGATCTGTCCATTGGTGTAAGTGAGGTGTTAAACTCCCCTACTATGATTGTGTTACTCTTGATTTCCCATTTTATGTCTGTTAGCATTTGCCTTATGTATTGAGGTGCTCCTATGTTGGGTGCATAAATATTTACAGTTGCTATATCTTCTTCTTGGATTGATCCCTTCATCATTATGTAGTGTCCTTCATTGTCGCTTGTAATAGTCTTTATTTTAAAGTCTATTTTGTCTGTTATGAGAATTGCTACTCCAGCTTTCTTTTGCTTTCCATTTGCATGGAATATCTTTTTCCATCCCCTCACTTTTAGTCTGTATGTGTCCCTAGGTCTGAAGTGGGTCTCTTGTAGACAATATATAAATGAGTCTTGTTTTTGTATCCATTCAGCCAGTCTATATCTTTTGATTGGAGCATTTAATCCATTTATATTTATGGTAATTATTGATATGTATATTCTTATTACCATTTTCTTAATTGTTTTGGGTTTGTTACTGTAGGTCTTTTCCTTCTCTTGTGTTTCCTGCCTAGAGAAGTCCCTTTAGCATTTGTTGTAAAGATGGTTTGGTGGTGCTGAATTCTCTTAGCTTTTGCTTGTCTGTAAAGGTTTTAATTTCTCCTTTGAATCTGAATGAGATCCTTGCTCCGTAGAGTAATCTTGGTTGTAGGTTTTTCCCTTTCATCATTTTAAAAATGTCCTGCCACTCTCTTCTGGCTTGCAGAGTTTCTGCTGAGAAATCAGCTGTTAACCTTATGGGGATTCCCTTGAATGTTATTTGTTGTTTTTCCCTTGCTGCTTTTAATATTTTTTCTTTGTATTTAATTTTTGACAGTTTAATTAATATGTGCCTTGGCGTGTTTCTTCTTGGATTTATCTTGCATGGGACTCTCTTCGCTTCCTGAACTTGATTGACTATTTCTTTTCCCATATTAGGGAAGTTTTCAACTATAATCTCTTCAAATATTTTCTCAGTCCCTTTCTTTTTCTCTTCTTCTTCTGGGACCCCTATAATTCGAATGTTGGTGCATTTAATGTTGTCCCCATGGTCTCTGAGACTGTCCTCAGTTCTTTTCATTCTTTTTTCTTTATTCTGCTCTGCAGTAGTTATTTCCACTATTTTATCTTCCAGGTCACTTATCTGTTCTTCTTCCTCAGTTATTCTGCTATTGATTCTTTCTACACAATTTTTCATTTCATTTATTTTGTTGTTCATCATTGCTTGTTTGATCTTTAATTCTTCTAGGTCTTTGTTAAATGTTTCTTGTATTTTCTCCATTCTATTTCCAAGATTTTGTATCATCTTTACTCTCAGTACTCTGAATTCTTTTTCAGGTAGACTGCCTATTTTCTCTTCATTTGTTTGTTCTGGTGAGTTTTTAGTTGGCTCCTTCATCTGCTGTGTATTTCTCTTTCTTCTCATTTTGCTTAACTTACTGCATTTGGGGTCTCCTGTTTGCAGGCTGCAGGTTCATAGTTCCCATTGTTTTTGGCATCTGCCCCCAGTGGGTAAGTTTGGTTCAGTGGCTTGTGTAGGCTTCCTGGTGGAGGGGAGTGGTGCCTGTGTTCTGGTGAATGAGGATGGATCTTGTCTTTCTGGTTGGCAGAACCACGTCCATTGTTGTGTTTTGGGGTGGCTCTGAACTTATTTTGATTTTAGGCAGCCTCTCTGCTAATGGGTGGGGTTGTGTTCCTTTCTTGCTAGTTGTTTGGTATGGGGTGTCTAGCACTGTAGGTTGCTGGTCCTTGAGTGGAGCTGGATCTTAGCTTTGAGATGGAGATCTCTGGGAGAGCTTTCACCTTTTGATATTACATGAGTCTGGGAGTTCTCTGGTGGTCACATGTCCTGAACTCGGCTCTCCCACCTAAGAACCTCAAGCCTGACACCCGGTCGGAGCACCAAGACCCTGTCAGCTGCATGGCTCAGAAGAGAATGGAGAAAAAAAAGAAAGAAAGAACTATAATAATACAATAAACTTATTAAAATAAAAAATAAAGAACTATTATTAAAAGTGAAAAAATTAAAAGATAATAAAAATTTTTAAAAAAGGAAGAAGAGAGCACCCAAACCAATAAATAAATGCACCAATGATAACAAGTGCTAAATCTATAGTTAAAACAACAACAAAAAAAAAAGGACAGACAGAACCCTAGGACAGATGGTAAAAGCAAAGCTATACAGACAAAATCACACAAAGAAGCATACTTATACACACTCACAAAAAGAGAAAAAGGAAAAAAATAAATGAATAAATATATATATATATGTATATACACATAAAAGAAAAGGAAGAGAGTGACCAAAGCAATAACAAATCTACCCATGATAATAAGCTCTTAAGACTAAACTAAAACATAAAACAAACATAAATTTGTTTTAAAACATAAAACAAATTAGATGCAGAAAGAAAACTCCAAGTCTACAGTTGCTCCCAAAGTCCACCACCTCAGTTTTGATATGGCTCATTGTCCATGCAGGTATTCCACAGATGCAGGTACATCAAGTTGATTGTGGAGATTTGGTCCGCGGCTCCTGAGGCTGCTGGGAGTGATTTCCCTTTCTCTTCTTTGTTTGCACAGCTCCTGGGGTTCAGCTTTGGATTTGGCCCCGCCTCTGTGTGTAGGTTGCCTGAGGGCGTCTGTTCCCTGCCCAGACAGGAAACGACGGGGTTAAAGTAGCAGCTGATTAGGGGGCTTTGGCTCACTCAGGACGTGGGGAGGGAGGGGTACGGAATGTGGGGTGAGCCTGCGGTGGCAGAGGCTGGCATGACGTTGCAACAGCCTGAGGTGTGCAGTGTGTTCCCCTGGGGAAATTGTCCCTGGACCACAGGACCCTGGCAGTGGCAGGCTGCACAGGCTCCTGGGAGGGGTGGTGTAGATAGTGACCTGTGCTTGCATGCAGGCTTCTTGGTGGCTGCAGCAGCAGCCTTAGCGTTTCATGTGCATCTCTGGTGTCTGCTCTGATAGCTGTGTCTCATGCCTGTCTCTGAAGCTCGTTTAGGCAGTGCTCTGAATCCCCTCTCCTCACACTCCCTGAAACAATGGTCTCTTGCCTCTTAGGCAGTTCCAGACTTTTTCCTGGACTCCTTCCTCACTACCTCTGGTGTACTTGCCCCCTTCGGGCTGTGTTCATGCAGCCATCCCCAGTCCTCTCCCTGGGACCTGACCTCTGGAGCCCGAGCCTCAGCTCCCAGCTTTCTGTGGTGGTGAGCAGACAAGCCTCGCAAGCTGGTGAATGCTGGTTGGCACTGATCCTCTGTGCAGGAATCTCTCCGATTTGCCCTCTGCACCCCTGTTGCTGCGCTCTCCTCTGTCACTCCGAAGCTTCTCCCCTGCCCATCCCCCCCGTCTCTGCCAGTGAAGGGGTTTCCTAGTGTGTGGAAACTTTTCCTCCTTCACAGCTCCCTCCCAGGTGTGCAGGTCTCTTCCCTATTCTTTTGTCTGTGTTTTTTTCTTTTTTCTTTTACCCTACCCAGGTACGTGGGGAGTTTCTTGCCTTTTGGGAAGTCTGAGGTCTTCTGCCACCGTTCAGTAGGTGTTCTGTAGGAGGTGTTCCACTTGTAGATGTATTTTTGATGTATTTGTGGGGAGGAAGGTGATCTCCATGTCTTACTCCTCCACCATCTTGAAGGTCCTCTAGGGATTTTTTTTAATAGAATGATTCACATGGCCTTTTATTCCTTTGATCTTTTTTATTTTTAGGTATACATTATTACATATTCTGGATAAAAGTCCCATTTTAAAATTTAAATGATTAAGTAAATTAGGTGGTTTACTGATGATAAACTGAACTTAATTTAAACAATGATTTTCAGCAATTGTTAATGAAAATTATGACAACCACAACACTAGATCTCTATTGTGTCAGAAAATCTACTGTTTGTTTTACATATCTTGTATGACTTAATTTCCAAAAGCATGTGTCCTAGATACTATTTTTATCCTCATTTTCCAAATAAAAAAAACTGAGGCTTTAAAAGATTAAGTGATTTGCTAGGGATACATATGGGTAAGTTCCTGGGCTGGGATTCAGCATGCCAGTCTGCCTCCAGAGCCCACATTCCTCACCCCAAGTGACTGAGTAATTTTGTGAGTCCTTAACATTTATTGCAAATAGTAGAAAATTACATTGCCATAGAGCAATACAAAACAGTTTTTGAGGGTTCAGCAAAGATAAATATTTTGTATCCTTGTAGAGGATATCATTTAAAGGTGAGTGTTGAAGGATAGCTATAGTTTGGGTAGGGAAATAGTAGGTAAAAGAGAAATGAGTAGGTACCCTCGAATAGTGAGCAGATGACATGGCTTCCATTCAGGGGCATCTTGTAATCATCTAAATCAGCACAAGATGAATCTTATTTCATTTTTGTAGACTGATAAAGTCAATGGAGTTCTCATAGCCTGAATTATGCCTGGTCAATTTCATACATCCCAAATACCAAAATGGGACTCCTTCAGACCAAAACCCCTTTTATATCAACAAAGAATGTAGAGTTTACAATGTTTCTCAATCAATATTTTTGCTTGAGCACCAGGGTAATCATTCCTCCCTGGAATCAATAGAGTCAAGCTCTTGAGTATTGGCTCCTTAGTATGCATTGGCTTTGCCTCTTGACTGCATTCAGAGCAGTGATGGGGATCCTTTATATCCATACTATTAGGTCAAACCAGGGGTTTTGTTGACCTGCTCCTGGTTTTGAGCTCAGTTTTCCAGCACTGGAGTATAATAGATTCTGGAAAACAGAAGAACATATTGCCTAGAATCATATTGTCTTAAAATGAATCTCTGAGGGTCTTCAAAAAGCAATTGCCAGGCTTCCCTGGTGGCACAGTGGTTAGGAATCTGCCTGCCATACAGGAGACATGGGTTCAAGCCCTGGTCCAGGAAGATCCCACATGCCACAGAGCAAGTGAACCCACGTGCCACAACTACTGAGCCTGCACTCTAGAGCCTGCAAACCACTACTACTGAGCCTGCGAGCCACAACTACTGAAGCCCGTGCACCTAGAGCCTGTGCTCTGCAAAAAGAGAAGCTACCACAATGAGAAACCTGCACACCACAACGAAGAGTAGCCCACACTTGCCCTACTACAGAAAGCCCGTGCACAGCAGCAAAGACCCAACACAGCCAAAAATAAATAAATAAAATAAATTAAAAAAAAAAAAAAAAGCAATTGCCCATGGCAGCCTTATTCTAGCCAGAAATGGAGCCTGAAAGCAGTAATGCAGTGCAACCCCAAGCAGGAAGCTGCTGCTTTCTCTGTTTATTCGCCCCTTTTGTTCAGGTGGGTGATGCTTGCTCTTAAAAGATGTCTCCCTGTGATCTGAAATCAATTTAATAGGATCAATCCTCCAAAATGCATAACATGGCCCACAAGAATAGACATGGTTAAAGCTACAGGTTTTCTGAATAAAAAGGAGCTAAGGATTTGGTTTGTGTGTTCTTAAATTAATCATTAATTTGTATACTAATTCACCAATGGTAATCTATCCCAAATACATTTTATTACTCCAATCTGATGGGATTTTGCAGATGTAAGTTATGGAAAATCAAAAGTTACTGGGTCCCAAAACCAAAATGTCCCTGCCTCTTAAAATCTGCTTCATTTTAAAGTGGGATGCTTGTCAACAGTGCTTTCCAGTTCTGAACAAAAGCAAGGTACCAATTACAGAAAATCAGAGAGGTCCAGTCTGAGTCCAATTCACAATGAAAACTCCCAGTAAAGTTATGCTCCTCTCTTGGTTGAAGATGGATCTAACGTTTGCATGTGGAAGAAAAGTTATAGCTATTTATTCTCACAGTGGTATCCAGTGAGATATGTTTTCATTCTTCCAAGGAATCAATTTCAAAAAGGAGGAAGACAGACTCCTTCTCCCACATAAGGGACCTTCCACAATATGTTGATTATGAAAAGCAGAGTGAATAATGATTATAATACAACAATGGCAAACATCTTCAAAGTATCATTGGATCAGTGAGTAGAGGTGAATTTAGGTCTCTATATTCATCCTATAATAAAAAGGGAAAATATGATTAGAAGCATGCCAAAATCTAATTTTAAGGTCCAATTTCGGTCCTAGGTTTTCCATAATGCTTTTCCTTGTCAGTCCATTGAAGAAGATCATCTACTGTTTCTTCATAGGACATTTGACTAATAGTATTCAATTTAGTACTTATTCTCATGTGATAATACTTCTTGGATACAGAATCACAAGAGCTGTTACCTATGAGTTAATTTTTTAGAGTATAGAAACTATATTTAGTAGTATTTAAAGTTTTCTGTTTTAACTCAATTAAATAAAAATATTTCTAAAATTATTAGAATTCTTCTAGGAGTTTAATTTATACTTTTCTTAATAGCCCCAGGTTTTTAGAAGTTATACTTTCTGGAAATTATTAAACATTTGTGTTGTTTGCCCTCTCATTATATCTTTTAAGTCTACAGTGTTTATCTATATGTCTACCATTTTAATTTTTATATTTAAATATTTGTTTTAAGTTTTGCTTTATCAACCGCTCTCCATGTTTTTCTAAGCCTAATCAGTGTTCTCTTTTTACTTCTATAGTACATGTGAGTTAATCTTCTAAAATTTAAAATCAGTTGTTGTCCAATTAATAAATATCTAGATTTTTGTTTTTGTCTTGTTGTTGTTGCTATTGTTGTTAATGTATTTTATCCTCACCATGAGGCAGGAGGTAGATGGGCACCCCCCCACCCAACCCTGGGTAAAGCAATTGGAGATTCATTCCCTGTGGACCAATACTCCAAGATGAGAATAGCAGGACAATTGAGAGAGGAGGCTGGGCCCTGCCCAGATAAGAGATAAAAAACTACATATTTCTCGTTCTTGAAGTTAGGAGACCTTCCTGACTACAAATGTGCAGAAAGGCTCCTTGGAGGTCAAAAGGGAGAGGGCTAACTACCCATAGGCCTCTTCAGTGGAATCCATCTTGACTAAGAGCTGTGTGCACACACATGAGAGGATCCTGAAATATACCAAATACAGACTCTGAACCAGGCAAATCAAAATGATTGGCCAAAGGAAACCCAGAAGAAAGGCCTCATATAAGTGATGTAAACTACCACGAGGGTGTGACTCTCTGAGTCCGCCCATGTGTATATCCACACGTACTCTACTCTTTTTTTCTCCTAATAAACACTTTATTTGTTTCACTACATTCCGTCTTTGTGGGAATTCTTTTCTGCAAAGCCAAGGGGCCAGGGCCTTGTCACTGACCACTGGTCTAGTGGCTAGGATTCGGTGCTCTCACTGACTCGACCAGACCTTAATCTCTGACCAGGAACTGAAACCCTGCTTCAAGCCGCTGCAGGCTGAGGCCACCAGAGATCAACCAAATTATGTTTTCTAAATAGAAGGCTAAATTGAGTAGCTTATATAAGGCTGTTTCATATATTAAGTTTGTATGCCTCATAAATAAGTTTGTCTGTAAGCTGGATATTTGCACTAGAAACCTTGTGAGTACCAGAATAATGAAAATATTCATTAATATTATAATAACAATAATATTCATTGGGTATTTACTAAATTCTAAACCTTAAGATAAATTAATTTATTATTTCATTTAATTCCCTCAAAAATCCATTGAAATACTTACTGCCATTACTTTCATTTATAGGGTACTGACCTATTGGCCTTAACAGTCCCCTCAGCTTGACTAAGGTTTAGATAGACTTCTTCCTGATTTTAGGCCCCAGACTCCCTTATCTTGGGGTATTTACTATAGAGAGGTTACAATTGTATTTTCTTCCTCTGCCTCTTTGAGTTGTAAATCTTTAAAAAATCTTCCTGCCGGTTTTAAAACCCAAGAATATCTTTTTCAAGGACCTGGGACCCATCCCTTTGAAATGTAACCATCAAGAAAGATAGCATCTCTTATCTCCCGGTCTTTGAGGGAAAGTTGGAACCTATGGGCATTAATTAGCAAACATAGATGGTCTCATCACAGAGAAAACCATTTGCAAATTCAGGAATAACTCAATGTGCACAACAAATCCCATTGATCAAGTTCTCTGCTAATGTCCTACAGCATTTTCCCCAGACCTTTGTTTTAGCAGAGTTGATTTCACACTGAATTATTTCCTCTCTTCTCCATTTCAATAGCCTTGAATAAAGTCTTCATTGCCCGTTTAGCTTTGTCCAATGCAATTTTTGCTATGACAGAATTAAGAATGAGAGACGTCAATTAATTTGAATAAAGCGATTCAACTAGAAATTGGAGGAATCAGGTTCTTATACAGTCTTTCTGAGTCCTGAAAATTCTGCCATTTTAGTTTATTGATATTTTTCATAGGAGAAGTTACAGATGTAACCTTAGAATTCCATGTTTTTCCCACTAGTAATAACAGTAACAATAACAACAATAACAAGCTCCCACACAAGAACATGTCTTCAAGACTAGGATAGAAAACTGTTTCACCTAATTTCATAGAGACAAGCAGAAAAAGAAAAACAAAATGAGATGACAGAGGAATATGTTTCAAAAGAAAGAACAAGGTAAAACTACAGGAAATAAAAACCCCTAAGGCAATGGAATTAAATAATTTGCCTGATAAAGAGTTAAAAGCAATTGTAACAAAAATGCTCACTAAACTCAGGAAAATAATAGAGGAACACAGTGAGGATTTTGAAAATATATTAACCTGTACCCAACATGCATAAGTGAAAAGGATCTAAGAATATTTTTTATTTCTTACCCAAGTTTACTCATCTCTGCTAATGATTTCACATAGGTTAGATTTAAACCACTCAGTCCAGATATTAAACAACACACTATAATCTCAATTTCTTCACATTTGTTTTGGCCCATTTCTCAGATTCTCCATGGTTTTTTACAAAGAATTTCCCCCTAGAAATTTGGAAATTTAGAATGAAATGAAAATCGGAATTTTAGAATGGTGTGTCAGTCTTGGTCTATCTTTTCCACAAAGTGGTGAGATTGATTCCATTTTCACCTCTGCGAGCAGTTCCCCAATTTCCACTGAAAACAAAACTAAAACCTAAAACAACAAAGTAAATACCTGAAAAAAATTGGGCAGTATGAGAAAGCTGTTTCAGACACTGTAAGTGTGGGGGGCATTCTTAAAGGTTGATAATCACTAGTGGTCAGAACTAGGAACAGATTTTGTGGGATTGAGTACAAAATAAAAATGCCAGGACCCTTTGTTTTTTGTTTATATTTTTATTTATTTTTTCTTAAGAAATATAACTTTATTTTCCTACTCACACATTTTTAAACTGTCTATTGATGTATCGTGCACATAATTAATTAATTTTTTTGAAGGAGATGAACTTTCTCCTTTTTTCTATTTTTTAATACATTTTTTTTTTTTAGATAAACAAGGACCTACTGTATAGCACAGTGAACTATGCTCAGTATTTTGTAATAACCTATATGGGAAAAGAATCTGAAAAATTATATATATATACATATATATATATATATATATATATATGCATATATATAAAAGGCTGAATCACTTTGCTGTACACTGAAACTAACACAACATTGTAAGTCAACTATACTTCAATAAAAAAATTTTTTTAAAAAGAGTTATTAGGAAAGGACCCTTTCTTTAATGGAAAGAAAATGTTTTCTTTCTTGACCTCTCCTTTCTCCTGATGTTTTATATTTGTTATTCAATCTTGCACTCCCTTGGGCATGGGGATAATCACGGGCCAAGTGCAGGTCCTCATAGGTACCCTGAGTTCCACTCTGTGGTTCGGTAGGTGCTCAGGGCCTGCACCTGAATCTTCCTGCACTGTGCCCAAGCCCCAGGTGGGTTATGCCTCTAGCATTGGGCAGAGCCAGGGTATAGACAGCCAAGAATATATTGTCCCATAGGACTTATCTTAAATTAAAGGATAAAATTATTAAGAATTTCAAACTGGCAGCCACAGAGCATCAGACCTCAAGTATGGGCCTTTCCTCTGTGACACTGGTCTCATTTCATGAAGCCAGTCTGCTTGTAACATTTATTAGTAAAGATGGAATTGCAAACTGTATACATTTCCTACTAGGATAACTGAATTTGCTGATTAATTGTAATTTATACTTGTTTGATATCTTTATTCTCATAATATGGCCAATTTATCCATATTTTAACACAGCTTATCCTACAGTTAATTTGTCACAATCATTTTCTGCCTGAAAATAATTTACTTACAGTCTTTATAGTTGATCATCTCTGTAGGTATAGTATATATGTATAACACTATTTAAATATTCTATACAAATATATGTATGAATATACCTTTGTTATATATGTTATATATGTGTATATTTATATCAATTGCATATAGCCTTTTGAGATATATACATATCTATGTCTATACCCATATATATAACACACACAGATCTATTATATATGTATATATGACCACACACAGAGATCCACATAATATGTAATTTTATCATTTTTGTTATAACTGTTAATAATTATGGAATGAAACTCAGCAAATTAGAAATTGTGCAAACTTTATTTCTACTATAATACTCCCTTCAAATGATCTGTCAAATTCTAAAATATTATACCTCTATATGTCATCTTTAAGAAAAATAATGTTTTGCAGTGAAAATGCTGCCTGGAAAGCTTTCCTGTATAAATCAACCACCTTTCTCCTGTTATTTTCCTAACTATTTTCCTTAAATGCCATCCCTCCCCCCAGTCTCAATTATGCCTCCCCACTTCCTAGTTTATGGTGAAATTAAGATATTCCTGGAATTTCCTTGGTGGTGCAGTGGATAAGACTCCACGTTCCCAATGCAGGGGGGCCGGGTTCGACCCCTGGTCAGGGAACTAGGTCCCACATGCATGCCACAACTAAGGAACCAGCGAGCCACAACTAAGGAGTCCACCTGCCGCAACTAAGACCCAGCACAACCAAATAAATAAATAAAGATTAAATTAAAAAAAAAGACATTCCCTTGCATTACACGTTTTTCCCCCCAAATGATGCTGAGTGAATCAGAAGTAATTGAAGTTTTCCTGTACACTCTGAGTGGTTTTAGAGACAATGGAATATAATTTCCCTCTATATCCAAGCAATAATAAAAGAGCCCTAGCACTGAGGTGGAGCTCAAAAAAACTTGTAAAAGTGAATAAATCATTTCAATATTCACTTCACTATTCAATATTCACTGTGCTTAACCAGACATTCTATTTCCCTCTTTTTCTTTTCATAACTTAGAGTTAGTTCATTAAAGAGCTATAAAATCTATTGATCTAGTGATTCTTATGAGATACTTATATTAGTCAATCAATTCATAAGGGATGGTCATTTGTTAATTGATTTATCCATTTAGTATTTTATTCTCTATTTCTGCCATATATCACTAGAATATCCCATGGAAATACATACTTTTCCTCATATTACTTTATTCTTCTCCCATTTCAAAGAGAGACAGAGACATCTGCTCCATAACTTCTCTTAGGGAAAATGCCTCTTCCATCCCTGCCTTGATTCCCTTATCTTCTCCCAGAAAGCTCATTACTTGTCACAAAAGCTGCCAGATATAAATGTTCAGCTTCCTATTACTGTTTATTTTAAATATGGAAAAGTAATTGAAAAAGTCATTCTTATTACAGTAATTGCTAACTAATTTAAGTTAATTTGACCCATGTGAAAAATGGTAATAACATTTAAATGTTCAACCTGGCAGTTTAAGTCTTGTAGAAATTGATTATATACAGTCACTCTTAATTGGCAGAGGCTATCACACTTCAGATTATTTTTTTGTTAGAATTTGAACTTAATCACAACTTATTTTAAGAGTTTTAGCTTTCTGCTTGTAAAATTCCTTAACTATCTAAGCCAAATGTATAAGATCTCTCTTGTCATACCAGTAATTTCTCTCCCCTGCCATTATCCCATGTTAATTTCAATTCCCTAACAGTAAGTTTTAAAACATGTGATACTCTTGATATGTCACTTGTAATAGGACAACTTACCATACTCCTCAAATCTTATTCTGAACTGTGACCAGGTCCAGTCAAAATTATAAACAAGATGAATTTCATATTTGCCCCTTCATTGTATTTCTACTGTACTTAGAGTAGGTTAGGCCCTCTTTTTTTAATTTTTATTTTATACTGGAGTATAGTTGATTAACAATGTTCTGTTAGTTTCAGGTGTACAGCAAACTGATTCAGTTACACAAATACATGTATCTATTCTTTTTCAAATCCTTTCCCATTTAGTTTATTACAGAGTATTGAAAAAAGTTCCCTGTGCTATACAGTAGGTCCTTGTTGGTTATCTATTTTAAATATAGCAGTGTGTACACTTCAATCTCAAACTCCCAATCTATCCCTTCCCCCTACCATTGCCCCCCCGCCCCGCCCCAGTAACCATAAGTTTGTTCTCTAAGTCTGTGAGTCTGTTTCTGTTTTGTAAATACGTTTATTTGCATCTTTTTTTTTTAGAATCCACGTATAAGCAATATCATTTGATATTTGTCTTTGTCTGACTTACTTTACTTAGTATGATAACCTCCAGGTCCATCGTGTTGCTGCAAATGGCATTATTTCATTCTTTTTACTGGCTGAGTAATATTCCATTATATATTTGCACCACATCTTCTTTATTTATTCATCTGTCAATGGACATTTAGGTTGCTTCCATGTCTTGGCTATTGTAAACAGTGCTGCAATGAACATTTGCATGAATGTATCCTTTTGAATCATGGTTTTCTCCAGATATATGCCCAGGAGTGGGATTGCTGAATCCTATGGTAGCTCTATTTTTAGTTTCTTAAGGAATTTCCATACTATTCTCCACCGTGGCTCTACCAATGTACATTCCCACCAATAGTGTAGGAGGGGAGGGTTCCCTTTTCTCCACACCCTCTCCTTCATTTACTGCTTATAGATTTTTAAAATTAATTTATTTTATTTTATTTATTTTTGGCTGCATGGGGTCTTCGTTGCTGCGTGCAGGCTTTCTCTAGTTGTGGTGAGTGGGGGCTACTCTTCGTTGTGGTGCACGGGCGTCTCATTGTGGTGGCTTCTCGTGTTGTGGAGCATGGTCTCTAGGTGCATGGGCTTCAGTAGTTGTAGCACGTGGGCTCAATAGTTGTGGCTCACGGGCTCTAGAGCACAGGCTCAGTAGTTGTGGCGCACAGGCTTAGTTGGTCTGTGCCATGTGGGATCTTCCCACACCAGGGCTCGAACCTGTGTTCCCTGCATTGGCAGGCAGACTCTCAACCACTGTGCCACCAGGGAACACCTATAGATTTTTTTGATGATGACCATTCTGACCGGTGTGAGGTAATACCTCATTGTACTTTTGATTTGCATTTCTCTAATAATTAGCAATGTTGAGCATCTTTTCATGTGTTTTTAGATATTGAGCTGCATGAGCTGTTCGTAAATGTTGGAGATTAATCCCTTGTCAGTCACATTATTTGCAAACATTTTCTCCCATTCTGTGGGCTTTTTATTTTGTTTATGGTTTCCTTTGTTGTGCAAAAGCTTTTGAGTTTATTCGGTCCCATTTGTTTATTTTAGTTTTTATTTCCATTACTCTAGGAGACAGATTGAAAAAAATATTGCTATGATTTATGTCAAAGAGTGTCCTACCTATGTTTTCCTCTAAGAGTTTTATAGTCTTACATTTAGGTTTTTAATCCATTTTGAGTTTCTTTTTGTGTATGGTGTTAAAGAATGTTCTAATTTCATTTTTTTTTTACATGTAGCTGTCCAGTTTTCCTAGCACCATTTATCAAAGAGACTGTCTTTTTTCCATTTTATACTCTTGCCTCCTTTGTCGTAGATTAATTGACCATAGGTGTATGGGTTTATTTCTGGGCTTTCTATCTTGTTCTATTTGCCCCGTCATTGTATTTCTACTGCACTTAGAGTAGGTCAGGCCCTCTTTATCTATCAGTTAGAATACCGGCATAGACATCTAACCTATGTTTGACTTTGCCCTTTACATTTTATATCGCATAGTAATTCAGGGCAGGATAGTCAAGTCCCTCTTATATATCACTGTCCTTGAGAAGTCTAAAGACTGCCATCTTACTACTTTTCAGAGTCTCCACGGTGTTTGCACAAATAATTCATTTTCCCCTTTACCCCACCCCCCACAGTATTTTGTATGATAATTTTTGCCTTTTTCATTTCTTAACAATCTTGATTGTTTGACGGTGGATGCTTTCCAGCATGTATATATATATATATATACCTGCCCTTTACACAATGCGCTAATAACACCTAACTTTTACTAAGGCCCTACCAAGCACCAGACACTGTATCAGATTTTTTTATATCAAGCATCTCTCTTTTTTGAAGTAATTCTGCTCAGTGTTATTTTTCTCATTTTCTTAATGATCAACTGACATGTCATGAAGATGGGAGTTGGCTCAGTATTTGGGATTCTAAAGTCTAGGCCTTTAAAGTCAATACTTGTATTTGAATGTCAGAAAAATTGTTCTTCTTTCTATTTTTTAATACTTTTGAGTAGCTTTCATTCCAGGTATATTTACTTTCAAACTTGTTGTGTGGCTTATCTGTTAGTTTTTGGATGATGGCTGTATGGTCCTTGTATACACACTCTTCTTTTCAAATATTTTGAGGATTTTATTGACAGTATTTGCCACAGAGCTTGTAGTCTGCTTTTAGTAACCCTGTTTCACCTAGAGCATAATTGCCGCTTAAGCACCTTTAATTCTTAACATAATACCTGGCATTTCTGTGAACACCATTATGATGTATATACCCCTGAAGATTTTCAAAATTTTTGGCTAGAAACAAATTTTCCAACATTGTCACAACTGCCATGGTCACTTTTCCTTTACCATAGATCTATTGTGATTAAATGATAAGCATGTAATGCATTAGCTGTTTCTGTGTACAGTGGTGGGTGGGGGTGGGGAAGAGGGTGGTCCATCCCATCAATTTTATCACTAACACTACCAGTGCATGATGATAATAAAAAGTCACCTTTTAGTTAGTTTTATTATTTTTTTAAAATTCTTTACACTGTACCCCTTGCTGTCTATACCCAAGATGGACCTCACCTACACTATTCTTCAGTAAATCACTGATTGACTATAATATTTGACTTTGTTATGAATATTTTCATCTCTTTTGTTTTACCCTGGAAGTAAGGGAAGGACAGCCCAACACATGGCACCTGACACTGGACAAATGAAATTGACAATAGTTTATTTGTCACACTCACAGCCTGGGGGAGGAGAACACTGCATGCCACGCAGGTCCACATCAAGGCTGCACTTTGGAACAGAGCGAAAAGCTTTGGAAGGTGCCTCCTTGTTCCTATGGGAGGGTGTAATTGGCTGGTTTGAGTAATTCCATAGGCTAGCAGGGAACTGAGAACTGCTACTTAGGAATAATCAGGGACTATGCCTAGTCCCTTTGATAAAGAAGTTGTTTGGCTGGAAACCCTTATCCATGATAGCAGAGTGGAGAAGGGAACTTTTGGCTAGGACATTTGAAGCCCTCTTGATTTTACCAGGTTTCAAGGCAGCACATAATATTGAGCTTTAATTTTAAGCCTTACATCACAATGAGATATCAAGTGTTTCTGAAACTTAAATTCTGTGAGATTTATGTCCCACTTAAGCAATAGCTTGTGTAACAGAGTTGAAATTATATCTTCTATTACTATTATTGGTATTGGAAACTTATTGATACATAGCCATTAACCGACTTTTTTTCAAAATAATGAATACTACAATCATGGGTTTCATTGAATTGCTACCTAAAATATATGTGTTATCTACTTGTAAACCTCTAAGTTTAAAATAAATCTTAACAGGAAAGAAAAATACCAAACTGATCACTGATCAACACTGCTGTAGAGTGTGATATACACTATTGTATAGGACAAAGCTTCCATTTCCTCTATGTGTTAACAAACAACTAGACAGGAATATTAAAAAATAAGTTAAACCCAATATGATGACTATATAAGATCTTTCCAAAAATTACTATGGAATATTAAAAAGGAATGACTAGTTCTACCTCATATGAGAGCAGAAATATTTCAAACTCTTTAGGCTTATCTCCCCCAAATACTGAGTAATATCAGTAACTTTATATTTACTTTCTTTGCATTTGTGATTAAAGACCAGTGAAGACCAAGGGTCTTCCTGAGCATGTATCACTTTTATCATATTGCCTTATGTCTAATCTGACATTGATATTTTCTTAAGTGAAAAGAGGGCATATTTTACCTTTGGACTCCCAACCCTAACACAGTGACTGCCATTCACTCCATAAACTTTAGAAGTTATCTTTTAAAGTGATGAATAAATATTTGTTGAATAAATAAATGTACAAATTAATGGATGGTCAACCTCACATTATTTTTTAAACATACCTTAGAAAATTTCGTCTACATTTCAATATACAGCAGACCATTTTATCATAACACAGTATAACACATATAACACAATAATAACACAAGGAGAAAAAACAGCTTAAATCTAAAAAAACATGCCATAAATATCACTGCTTTTCCAACTCAATCCATGTAATCTCAAGGAGGAATACCAGAGATGGTTGGCTCAGTTATAATCTGAATACATTCTTTTCAATTGATACATAAATTTATGTAGAAACATAATGTCTTCTTTTTGTGCAATCATATATATCAGAGGGTATTTGGAGAGCTCCCCTGAAATGGGTACCAAGGCAATTATACATGTCTAAAAGTGTTTTCCCTCCTGTCTTCTCATTCTTCTTTTTTCAAAACCTGATTCTTACTCTCTGGTCTTCTCATCATCTTAATATAACTCAACTATTGTCATTAAATAGTATGCACAACTAAATAAAAGTTACTAGTTTATTTTCTGTACATTTGGGATTGTTTTTGGCTGTCATTGAATTCATGTCATTTTCCAATATTTTGTTTTTGATTTGCACAATGAAATAGTAATTCATGCATGTATAGACAAAAATCATAATATGGTAAAATGTATAAAACAAACATACCTCCAGACCTAGTTCTCTTTTACCATCCCCATTGGCAACCACTGGAATAGTTTCATATTTTCTTATTATAAATGTCTATAAATTTTCTTATTATAATTTTCTTATTATAAATTTATATTATAAATTATAAGGTATATAATATACAGTTTAACATATGTCTTTTCACCATAATGAATCCTCATTTTTAAATTGTGAATAGTAACTTATTTTAATAAATTTAGGCTTTTATTAATGAATTTTCCTTTTATTTCATTGTTAAAACAAGCCTGATTTTTAAAAATGTTTACTTCACTTTCTTAAAAAAAAAAGAATCTATGGGGTTTGTTTTCTTTGTCACATCATATAGTGTGTGAAAGTGTAGTTTAAGATTAAACATCTTTATAACAAATAATCCAGTATCATTAGCCCCTTGATGTTTTTGAGTTAAGGTAGTATTCATTTGTTTAAGATATTTTATCTTATGCACAATATTTGCTTCAGTTTTTAATTTGTGATCTGGTGTATGTGTAAAAGTGTTGACATTGTTCAGCTTTTATGTAGTTAAGTAATTAAGGATAACTAATAAGAACCTGCCGTATTAAAAAATAAATAAAATAAAATTCAAAAAGAAAAGAAAGAAAAAGGAAAATATGATAGAGAGAAGTGAAAAAATAAAGAGTAGTGTTAACATACAGTTAATCAATGTTTCTGGAGGAGAGCCCAGAGACATGGAACAGAAACAATAATCAAAAATATACTTAAAGAAAACTTTCCTAAACTCAGAAAGAGGAGTCTCATGGACCCAGGAAAAAGATAAATGAGCAAAGACCTACTTTAAAGCCTCTATTTTTCCACTTCTTCTCAATTATAGCTTCCTTTTTCTTTCTCCCTATGAGATCTTATAGAACAGTTAAAAATGTTTAAAATCACCACCTTCAGTATCAATTCATTTGTCTAGACTATTTTTAGTTTATTTGTGATCTTTCTTTTTTAATACCCTTTTATCTTTCATATCTAACTTTAAAATAAATGAGTAAAGAACTAAACCTTACCATTTTTTAAACTGTGAATAAAGAAGAAAATCTGTAAGATTTCAAGCAAGATTAAAAATCCTTACCTACAAAAGAAATTTAAAATATGCTAGTTTTGGTTACATCATCAACAAGGCTGAATAAGAGTTTTCTATCATCCCCCCACACAAAAAGAAAAAAAAAAAAAAGAAATTATGGAAGAAATATAGTTCAACAGTAAAGAATAATACTCAGAGAACAGTGGTTACAAATTAAGGCTGAATGCTATTTTTGGCCAAATGCTGTATTATGGATTGAATTGTGTCCTTCCAGAAAGATATGTCCAAGTACTAACATCAGTACCTCAGATTGTGATCTTATTTGGAAATAGGATAATTGCAGATGCAATTATTTAAATTAAGATGAGGTCATACTAAAATAGAATGGCCCCTAATCCAATACGGCTGACATCCTTATAAAAAAGATGGCCACATGAAGACATTGAGACAAGGGAGAATACCAGGTGACCATGGAGGTGGAGTTTGGAGTTAGGAAGCTATAAGCCAAGGGACACCAAAGATTGCCAGTGACATCAGAAGGGAAAAGAAAGACATGGACAAGATTCTTCCCTATAGCCTTTGTGAGAGCATGTCCCTATAGACACTTTGACTTTAGATTTATAGCCTCCAGACCTATAAAGAGAGAATATATAAAGTGAGAGAATAAATTTTTATTATATCACCGGACTGTGTCACTTTGTTATAGCAGCAGAAACTAATACAGATTTTGGTACCAGGAAGTATGGTGTTGTTTTAACAAATACATCAATATGTGTAAATGATTTAAAATTGGGTAATTGAAAGAGGCTAGAAGAATTTTGAAGTGCGTGATAGAAAAAGCCTATATTAAACTGAAGAGACTGTTTGTAAGACTAGGGACATTAAATGTGGTATTAGTGAAAGATTTGATGGAAATTAGGAGCATGCTATTGGAAACTGGAGGAATCATCATAAAGTGGCAGAGAACTTTGTTGAATTGTGTTCTGTTAGATGGAAAGAAGAACACTCTGGCAGTGTTTGTGCAAAAATCCTAAAAGTACATGTAAATAGTAATAACCAGTGTATTATGGTCTTGTTTATTGAAGTTAATGGAACTTGTAAGCCTAGGCCAAATCATCAACTTGACAAACCATTAGTCTTGACTTATTTGGGAGATCTGTGTTCCAAGTTCACCAAAAATTAAACCAGCCAAACGATACTAGTTAGTTTTGTGTAAAAAAAAAATCATGGACCAGCTTACAGACCAGAAATTTGTGCACAGTCATGAAAAACTCTTTAGATTTTATTTAAAAAGTGTTTTTATTTGATAATTGAGTTTGTGTAACTCAAAAGCAGCTATAGAAAATTTAAAAATTAGATGAAAAATGTAGAATTGGATTTTCAAAATGAGGTGGCTGAAGTGTCTGGGGTGGATCTTAAAATCAAATATTAAAGATAGTATGGAAATCCTAACAAATAATCAGAGCTTATTATAAAAGGTTATTGCTAACACTTACCTTTTAATTTCCACCCCAGAACTGCGATATGGAAGAAGTGATATATTATCATTCCGTAAAATATGTCTCTATCTGTCATATATCTGAAATAATTAATTCGTATTATTTTACCATGCCTTTCTGTGGCTTTTTGCAGGCAATCATCTGTATGTTTTAAAATAACAGCCAGCACAATTGGAGTTGCATGTTCTCCCCAATTTCACTGCCATCATATAATGGGAGATTTTCCTGGATATTGGGCAGAATGAGTCATCAGCACTCAAAACATGTGAACAGATGCTAAATATGGCTCACCTTATTATAAGAGAAAGCTGAATCAATTTATCAGTGGCACATGCCACTTACTGAAAGGCAAGAGTATACAGAATACCAACCTTATGTTGTATGTGTCCATGTTATATGAAATGAGTCAGCTGCCTCTGAATAAGAAAATCAATTTAACCATTTGAAGTGAATTTCCTAGTCTCTAAGAGGTCAATAGTCACTTCCAAATCGCCTAGAAATCCATTATTAAATATATCAGATAATTATTTTTAATGAATACTATAATACAGGCAAATTCTTCTAAACTGAGAGATATAGTGTGTGGGGGTGTGGGTGGGGAGGGGTTTTACCAAAATTTGGAAACCCCTTTCCCAGTACTCATACCTTAATCAGAAAAGTATTACCAGCATCGATATTTTTATTTCTAATTAAAACTAATTAAACTTAATTTTGTTTTTAATATCTTTTTATCTTAATGATGTGAGCTCCTTGAAGAAACTCTGCAGTGTGAAAACAATTGGTCTATAAAATTTTGATTTATATATTCAGATTGCAATATTTTTTTTCACTTATATTTTATGTCAGTAGACTACATGTTCTTAAACATAATGCTGCATCAAAGCCTTCACTTGAAAAATCTTAGGTCTTACTAAATTTTCTGGACTCCATTTTATTCCTTACTTAAAAATACGTATATAGAGATATTAATCAGTCTTGCCCTCAAAAATGTTATTCTTGTCATCTCTGTACCTATTCAATCATTTATTATCTCTATATAAATCTGTCCATTCATCTAACTAATAATTCTAGCTATATTATCCTTTCTGAATCCATTTGGTTCATAACACTGCCTTCACCCCCTGCTATATGCCAAAGAGGAAATAGTGTACACTGGAAAGCCCAGGCATTTTCTCTGCTCTCAAAGAGTTCACTGTAAGTGGGGGAAGTAATCACAGAGTCCAGGTATGATTGGTGCTTATTAGTAAAGCAGAATCTGAGACACTGCCTCAGACTTACTGATTCCTAATCTACATTTTAACAAAATATTCAAGAGATTTGTTTGTATATCAAAGTTTGAGAAATATATTATGAAGCCATGCTACAATGAAAGAGCTCATTTAATCCATTGCCAGCAAGTTATATGGTGTTCCAGATAAGTAATGATTTCCTTAAGGTGGAATACAGTAAGTTAGAGCGGTGACTGTGGAATAAATAAAATGAGAAGGTGCAGCTGTTCCAAGGGTTCGTCCCTTCATTAAGCTGCATGATGTTCATTTCCAGATGAGTTAGACAAGGAGAATCAGAATCAGGAAGCCCCTCAGTCTAATTAGTTAGTCTTAGAATGACCATTGATTGTGTCCTTGGTAACTTACTTATTGGAATTAAACATGGGGAAAGTTATGTTCTTCTACTTGGTTTACCTGACCTAGGGTATAAAGTCCATCATTCTAAAATAAGGACGATATAACACAATTATCCATGGAGATTTAAAAAGATACTCATATCCTTGACTCAACCTTAGGTATTTTCACTTGAAAGATCTATTATAAGACCAAAGTTTATATATTTTTCAGTGTAAAGAGGTTTGAGTAGAGGACCAATGGCTTATATTCACTGGTATTCCAGTAAAGTTACCAAATCAGCAATAAGTAACTTGCTGTTTAATATTCTGTAGTTCCCACTTTCTCTTAAACTGAATGTTCTTCTGTCTTAAATTTTCTAAATTGGAATGGTTTTTGCCCTATAAAATAAGATCTTTACTAAAATATTAATATGCTATTCTGGAAAATTTGTCTTAATAATACAAAGTGAAGAAGGAGGAGGAGGAGGAGGGAAGGAGATGGAGAAGGACAAGAAGAAAAAAGAGGAGGAAGGAAGAAAAAAGAAAAAAAAAGGAAGGAAGGAAGGAAGGAAGGGAGACAGAGAAGGGAAGAAGATTTGAAAAAATAGATGGAGTAAGAAGAAAAAGTAAGAAGAAGAGAAACCAGATGAAGAAAAAATAGAGGGAGGAGAGAAAATGAAAGAGAAGAAAAAACATAGAAAAGGGCAAGAGAAAAATAAAACAGAGGAATAAGGAAGAAAACTACAACTTCCATTCAATGATTTGTTCATTACTCTCTTATGCCTCAGTTAATACTCAAGAGGAAAATCTTCTACCCCAACCATCTGAGATCTATATCTGTTATTATGCCAGGAAGAAATGACAAGTTCTTTCCCTCTGCCTTTTTTGTATTATTATTGTTTTCAGGGAGTTCAGTAATGTTGGAAATGTGATATTTGTGAATTGACAGTCCAAATTGTAAAGTATAAATGTTCAGCTGGTGAAAACATATATGTCCCAGCTGAAATGTTCTGAAGGAGAACGTTTCACAAGAATAAGGTTTTTAGGCACAATTTGCCGAAGTGGACCCTGGAGATTTTGCCATAAGTCAGTTCTCAGCACTCTGGGGTCGTGTTGTTCTAGTTCTTAGCTTTATGGCATTTTGTGATTTTATGTTGGCTTCTTTCAGCCTTGTGTTTACTGAAAATAATAGAAATATTGCAAAACAATGATTACTCATATGGCAACTAATTTGACTCTTCAAATTACCAATAATTTTAAATATTTAGAAATTGATGTTACCACACATACACATATGCAATAGCACACAAACACACCTACAGACACATACACACACATGCACACACATCTTTCAACTTATGCTAAATGGCCTATCCTATACCACTGCCAAGCCTGGAGAATGAAAATAAAAATTTACGTAGCCATTCTAAAGCCATGATAAGATTCTAGCCACTAAAGAGTTACAACAATTGTCTGAAACTTCTTAAAATAAAACTGATTTTATTCATTTATATTTTTAATAATAACTAAAAGATGTGGCTTGTAAAGTCAGCCTTATAATTAAGCTGAGAAGGCAGTTTCTTGCATATTTGGATATAAATGATCCTGAATATAGCCTTGTTTCTCCCCTAATAGACAATATCAGCAATAATAAATAATAACAATGACATTCTGACAATGTGTAATGCCTATACGCTCTTTTTTTTTTTTTTTAATTGGGTATAGTTGCTTTGCAATGTTGTGTTAGTTTCTGCTGTACAGTGAAGTTAATCAGCTATATGTATACATATACCCCCTCTGTTTTGGAGTTTCCTCCCATTTAGGTCACCACAGAGCACTGAATAGAGTTCCCTGTGCTATATAGTAGGTTCTTATTAGTTATCTATTTTATACCTAGTAGTGTATATATATATATGTCAATCCCAATCTCCCAATATATGCTCTTTTTTTTTTTTTTTTTTTTTTGGTTCACTATTTCCAAATCCAGGAGTTTTATTTTAAAATGAGATCAGAACTCATAAAATTTTAAAAACCCACAAAGCTAAATATATAATGCACTTCAAATGCAAAAATTTATGTATATATTATAAAATACAAATAAAATGTAAACTTATAAGTGAAGGTAAATTACTATTCTTGCTAGCTCTGTTGCTTCCTTCAATATCAATTCCTTTAGCCCCAAGGCATCTTCTGAGCTTTGTCTTTGATGTAGCAGGTCCATCTGAGCATCAGTATTAGCATCCTATGCTTAACTCCCAGAGCTCTCCTCTGTCCTGGTCCTGTTCTGCAGGAATTTTTACTTGTCTTTCTTTTAGCCCTGTACTGCCCATGTTCTTTTTTTTTTTTTTAACAACTTTATTGAAGTATAATTGTTTTACAATGGTGTGTTAGTTTCTGCTTTAGAACAAAGTGAATCAGCTATACATGCACATATATCTCCATATCTCCTCCCTCTTGTGTCTCCCACCCACCCTCCCTATTCCACCCCTCTAGGTGGTCACAAAACACCAAGCTGATCTCCCTGTGCTATGCGTCTGCTTCTCACTTGCTATCTATTTTACATTTGGTAGTGTATACATGTCCATGCCACACTCTCATTTCGTCCCAGCTTACCCTTCCCCCTCCCTGTGTCCTCAAGTCCATTCTCTACATCTGTGTCTTTATTCTTGTTCTGCCCCTACGTTCTTCAGAACCTGTTTTTGTTTTTTTTTTTTTAAGATTCCATATATATGTGTTAGCATACGGTATTTGTTTTTCTCTTGCTGACTTAATTCACTCTGTATGACAGTCTCTAGGTCCATCCACCTCACTACAAATAACTCAATTTCGTTTCTTTTTATGGCTGAGTAATATTCCATTGTATATATGTGCCACATCTTCTTTGTCCATTCATCTGTCGATGGACTCTTAGGTTGCTTCCATGTCCTGGCTCCAATATATGCTCTTAATTAAACCCACTCACTGAGTTTTTCTTCTTACATTGTAATAACGTCTCCTTTTCTCCTACATTGTAATAACTGTTAATTTGAGAAAAATTATTATATAAAGTTAAATTGTGAATTATAAATCATAAATGCCCTCCAATACCCAGAAATAACCACTAACATTTTATTTTTAAATAAATGTGTAATTAATGTAATGTTATATAATATATTTATATATTTAGATATTTTAAAGGATTTTCAACTTTCTGAAAACATATTTATATATTAAGCAGCATTCCATATCAAAATATAGATTGCTAAGTTATTTTGAATCACTATTAATTGTATACTTACTATATGTTAGAACTTGTACTAGGCAGTAAGAAGTGATATATAAAAGATAAAATCTCTTCACTTTGACTTACACTGTTGACAAAGAGAGTTTAGCAATAAGGAGGAAATTTCTATAAAGCATATTAAATGCTATGAAAATGAAACAACAGGGTGTTCTGGTCTCAAAAAAGACACTGGTTCCATACTGGAAGCTGTGGGAAGACTCCCTGAGTGAAGATAATGCCTAACTTGGACTGAAATGTATCTAAGAGAAGAGGAGCAGGAAGAGCAGTTCAGGGTACCCCTAGCAGATGGAAGAATACGTGAAGAACTCTGGAACTCATTAGAATATGATGTACAAGGTTCATTGTAAATTGTTCCACTTTACTTTTGATATTTTAAATCTTCAAAGCACATGCTTCTGGATGGGTCAGTGTCTTGGGTAGGAGTCTGTCAGTCTTAAGAAAGAGATCCCAGAACTTGGTACATCTTATATCCAGGAAGTAGGAGAGGAAAGGGAAACCTGCTAAGAAGGGTGCATATCCAGACAGAGACCCTGGAAAGTTGGCTTCAGCCTTATTGGGAGCATAAGTTACAGCTCAGTTTCCATCCTCCTGTACCAGTCAGTAATCGGCTAAGGTCCACCCTGGGGACTGTAGCTCCAGGCACTCCAGGCTCTCTTCCAGGTGGGCCAAGTGGTTCCAGTAGCCCAGAGCATTCTTCCAGAGAAAGCCTCAGATGCAAGCTGTTAAAGAAAAGGCCCGGAAAAGCTGTGAATCTGTGAAGAATGCTTACATGGTTTTCCTTAGAGGTGAACACAAATTAAACTATTAAATGGGATTACATCACTGCTAATGGGAAAGCCAGACTACACTGAATTTTTTTTAAAAACATTTTTATTGGAGTATAATTTACATACCATAAAATGCACCCATTTTAAATCTACAATTCAATTATTTTAGTAAATTTACTGAGTTGTAAATTTAGTAAATTTATGACCTCCACCATAAACTCATTCTAAAACATTTTCATTCTTCCAATAAAATCCCTCATTTCAGTTTACAGTTAATCCCCATTCCCACTCTCAGCCCTAGGCAAACACTAAGCTACTTTCTCAATAGATTTGCATTTTCTGGACATTTCATATATGACTGAGATGGAAGAATAGGAGTTAATTAGGCAAAGAGCAAAAGGGATCAGATAGAAGGAACAAAGCATGACCCTAGCAAGAGGGAAGATGTTTAATACAAGTAACTGAGAAAGCATTTGGAGTTTTGAGAGGGAAGGACCAGAAATGAGATTGGAGAGAAAGGCAGGGGCCAGATTATGTTGAGATTTATGAAACCTCTTAAAAATGTTTGGTCTTTTTTAAGACCAACAGAAAGATATTGAAGTGCTTTAATTTGGGTTGTAGGGGGAAGGTGATTGACATTACAGGATTTTTTGTTTTGTTTTGTTTTTGTTTTTTTAGAAAGACTCATGCTTGATGCTGGGAACATTTTTTTTTTATGTTCTCTAAATATATCCTCTAAGTAGAGGAAGGAACATATCTTATTTTCCTTGCTTTAGATGTTTACTTTATGACAAGCAGGTTATTTTAAATGTTATTGCATTTAGCAATTGAATGACAAAACAATCCACTAATGTATATTTCTGGACAAAATATAGTTCACTGCAGCTTTCTCATTCTGATTCAATAATGGGATAGGCACATCTCATGTGTGCCTGGGCATTGTTCAACAACCATCTATTCCGATTAAATGGTGGGTCTTAATCTCATTCCTGATTTAGCAAATGCTAAATATATCATTTTGTCCATTATACTGTATGAACTATGTGGATGACTATATCATATCTCTCGTCTCGTATTTGCAATTTTCTGGTTTTTAGGACTAAAAATGAGAACTCAAAAAGATTTTACTTCTCTAAGTAGCACGTAATTTATTTACATGGAAAAATAAAATAGTTAAGGCAATTATACAGATCTTTTGAGCAAAATGCTCACTTTGTTGGCCTGAATGATCCTGGTGAGTTGTTTACATGGAACCAATTTACCAGATAATGGCTTTCCAACACGTTCCAATATTCCTGAGTAGATAGAAACTGGATGGTTTACTTAAGACATATAGTAAGATGAAAAAAGTGTTATACTAAAAATGGAAAACTCATGTTCAATAAATAAGAGAAAATATGTCTGGTGAATATTAAAGTGATCATTATGTTGTCTGGTTTCCAATAATCTTTATAATGGATTTGAGAGAAAATAAAATAAATGAAGTAGTGATAGTGGAACTTAAATGGAGATGTTAGAAATTTGGGGCTTAAAATATGCACATGCTTAGACACACATGCCTGTGTGTCCACACAGACCAGGTTCTGAGAAGCTCAACACAAATAACCATTTGGAAGATGTGAAACTGAATGTCTTTATGGAAACACAGTGGACACATTTTATTCATTGGAATTATTCTGACTTTGTGACCAGAATGAACAATAATTGCTGGTACTTTGCTTATATATATTGCTTAGAGCACTCTAGATGAAGAGCTACCAACAAAATAAACAACTCACATATTTTAAATGCATATATTATAATCCCTTTTGTTCTCAGAACCTTATGATGTAGGTATGTTATTGCTACTACTTTACAGAAGAAGAAACTGAGAATGAGAATGAGACCTTTGCCTAAAGCCACACAATCATTAAAGTGATGGATCCAGAAATTAAATTCCAATTCTTTCTGATTCCAGAGTTCCCATAACATTGTTTCTTCTCTCTATAAAATTTTTGCAATTCACAGTTCTATAGTAGTTTTACCTTAAGTATAATTTCCTCCTTAAAATATCATATTAACCTTACTTATACCCTGGACAGATGTTTCTATCTTATAAAAAGTGTGGTGTGAATAATTGAAGATTCATTTGTTTAGAAAAATCTTTTTTCTAATTTCTTTTTAATAATGCAAACTCCTTAAAATGATTGTAATGTAGACAGACTTGTATATCAGATAAAACATTTCAATTTTAATAACTGGAACTTGTAGGTAATAAAGATGATGGGTACATTTTGTGATATAGATCTTCTTCGACTTACAATGGAGTTACTTCCCAACAAACCCATCAAAGTTGAAAATATCATAAGTTGAAATTGCACTTAATACACCTAACCTACTGAACATCACCACGTAGCCTAGCCTACCTTAAACATGCTCAGAACATTTATATTAGCCTACATACAGTTGGGCAATCATCTAACACAAGCCTATTTTATAATAAAGTGTTGACTATTCCATGTAATTTATTGAATACTGTACTGAAAGTGAAAAGCAGGATAGTAATTAAGTATATGGTTGTTTACTTTCATGATTGTGTGGCTAACTGGGAGCTGTGGCTCACAGCTGCTGCCCAGCATCACGAAAGAATATGTAACACATACCAATAGCCTGGGAAAAGATCAAAAATCAGAATTGAAGTACAGTTTCTACTGAACTGATGTCACTTTTACACCACTGTAAAGTCAAAAGAAAATCATAAGTCAAACTATCCTAAATCAGTGACGATGGATGTTCCTAGTTACAAATAAGGTTGGAGAAAATTCAGGTGTCTGGACATTTGGCATATTTGTATCATGGCATTCTTTCTATGGGGGAATTGAGGCTCTGCTTCACCAACTACTAAGGTCATACCCCAAGCCTGTGTCTATATAATGACCAATTATTTGGTCAACTTATTCAAATGACAATTTGGCTCTCTAAAAACTGGGGGAAAGTAACAGACAGATTAACTGTATGGCTGAAATGAATAGCCTGAAGAGTTGTTTGGGGGGCTCTTCGTTACATTGCACCAAAGTTTCAATTAAGTTCTCACATTGTCTTACAGGGAGATCTGTATCCAGCAATTATATGTGATTCTGCAACATAGTGAAGCTGATTTCTAGTAGGTTAGTGAACAGCCTATGTAATTAGTATATTATGTGAATATGCATTGAATTCTAGAAAGTAATTCTCACTGTGGGGATGAAAGTGGCTAAGAAGGAGGGCACATGATGGGCTTGTCTGCAGGAATATCAGGATTTCTCTAAATATTTTTCAAAGTACACCTCTCCCCTCTTCCACCCTGCTCTACTTTCCCCACATACATATGCACACACACACACACACACACACACACATCAAGTGTTACTGTTTGTATTATCAGCAGAGTGAATTATATGCCTTCTGGGTCTTGAAAGTGTAAGGAGGAATGAGAATCAATGTGGTAGTAGACATAACGGCAGAGTGGTGTGGGCAGAGAAAGACACCAGATCATGGTAATCTACTATCTATATAAACTGGAGCAAGTTACTTGCACATATTGCTGTTATGTTCCTTACTTAAAGGATGAAGTGTTAGAACTTAGTGAATTGTAATGGCCTTTCCAACTCCACTGTCTTCTATTACTGTGTTCTTTAATACCTAGAAGTCTGTAATTTTAATACAATTCAACAAGCTCAGGTTAAAAATAGCTCTATTCAAGCTATATTTTTTGTTTTATATTCAAACATTTTGGGAAGATATTTTATTCTATCCACTCCTTAATTCTACCTCATCCTGGTCTGTACCCTAAACCCTTTAATTAGAAAATATTTTACTTTAAATAGCATAATTCATACTCAATTCCTCATTGGCATGTCAGTCATATTCTAAGTGTCATTGTCAGATATTTGTCTTACTTTTAAATGTATGCTCTTCAAGGTTTTAGTCTATTTACTTTGCTGCCCAGACTTATTACTTATTATTTCCCCCTGCTGAAGTGAACTGTAGTTCTTGTTTGTTTGTATCCAGTGATCAACTTTTTTTCCTCCTAAGCAACATTCTTTCTTAAGCACTACAATGATGGGAGTATTTGGTATATATTCTGGGCAAAGATCCAGATCCAGCTTTGGAGAAAATAATAGTGTACTCCAACTAGTTTGACCACTGTTAGGAGTATTTTTATGGCATAAGCAATGGTCAGCACATTAGGAGAATTGTTTTGTTCCGGCACTGTCAAAACTTTCATAACATTGGGATTAGTTTTACTATTTTGTTCAAATTAATTCTCCATTCATTTATCCAAAGTAATGAGTGATAAATGTAAAATCATGATCAAATAAAATCCCTTCCTTCAGACCTGTTGTCATAATGTTAGAAATGCAGCAGAGCTCCTGGATTAAGATTTCAAATGGATGTGTCAGAAGGCTTATTGTCCAATAAAGTACATTGTACTGGCACTGCACCATGCAAATGGACTTTGATTCTTAACAGTGGCTGCTGCTTTAAAAGAAAAAAAAACAATTTGCAGAGAAGTAAACACATGCGGAGCAAAAGAGCCTGCCTACAGACAGTGCACTAGGCTCACAAAAGTAGCTGCAATTGAGCATAGAAAAAGGGCTTAAACTGATTTTGGTCATTTCATATTCAGGGCATGTCTGTCCTTCAGACTCTCCCTGAAACATACTGTGTTTCTGACCCTGTGGATTCCCATGATGTCTCCATTTGCTATGCTCCCAGACACAAAGCTGCTAGAGAAGCCAAGGTCCCAGCCTTGTAATGGTATCCTGCCCTTGGAACACTGTGTGAGCAAGGAGATAATAAGATCATAGCATCTTAGTGTTTGTGGAAGCCTCTGAGGGACTATATTCTATTTATCCACCCAAAGGAAGAATCCATACTCAAATATCTCTAACAAATGACCATGCAGTCTCCTCTTGATATTTTCTGTCAAAGAGAGAGAATTATTTGATCATTGGTACTCTCAGTGTTAGTCTCTTCTTTCTGATTTTACCCCAAATATGTCTGCCAAGTCAGCCTGTTAGTTGTGTCTCCATTGTCTAGGGCAAACCACAATCTTTCTCATGACTGACTATATTTAAACAGTTGAAGAATCAAACATGACCCTATTTATTTTTTTGAGTTTTATGCTAAAAAACCCATTTTCTTTCTACTTCTTTTCAAAAAAACTCATATTCAGATCCCTTAAAAGGATAATCAATTTACATGTGGTGTTGTAAGAAGCTGACTCCCAGATACATGTTGAGACTATAATAATCAAAAGAGAAAGAATAAACTACTCACTGATTTCTCTAACATTTCAGCTACAGAGTCTGTTATATGGTTATTAGTGTCACTACATGCTGCCATCTTTTCAACTTATCTTTACTCACTGCAAGAACAGACTACTGATTAGACTGCCTTCGTTGACATTCAAGTGCCATTTTAGCTGCCTTCGTGTGTAAACCATGAAACACTATAAAATAAGTAAATGTATCCATAAAGCCAAATAGAACCAATTTGGGAAGCTTAACTTCAAGCTTATCCTAATTTAAAATCTCTGTTAAGGTAACGTTTACATAAGATTAATGAATGTATGTGATGGTTTTGAGCCAAGTGAACACCTATACAACTTCTCTTTTATGAAGGAAATACTGATTTAGTAGATGCAAAAACTCTAAAGAGTTAAACTGAGGTATTTTATTCCTATCAAAATGAATTAATGTGTTTTATTTCTATCAAAATAATGTATTCTTATCACAAAGCATTTTGTGATATCTTATCACAAAAATAAGATATATTTTAAGAACTAAATACAATATCCAAGCAGACCCAGGTTCATGTAGAAGCACTACCACTTTCTTTTTTCTTTAATTTATTTTATTGAAGTATAGTTGATTTACAATGTTGTGTTAATTTCTACTATAAAACAAAGTGATTCAGTTATACATATGCATACGTTCTTTTTCATATTCTTTTCCATTACGGTTTATTACAGGATATTGAATATAGTTTTCTGTGCTATACAGTAGGACCTTGTTGTTTGTCCATTCTATATATAATAGTTTGAATCTGCTAATCCCAGACTCCCAATCCCTCCCTCCCCCCACCCTCAGCACTGCCACTTTCTAATTATGTAAACTTGGGAATTTTATTTTAGCTTTCCTGCCTTACTTTTCCCAAGTGTAAATTAACCGTAATAACTATGTGTACCTAATTGTGTTTTTCTAAGTTTCCAATGTACAGCACTTAGCATAGTGTATGGTAAACAGTAAGCTTAGACCATTTTGTTCTAAATATGTTGGAGAGTTGATAATGTGAAAATGGTTGTGATGAATCTGAAGGTGGTAATTGTGATACTCATGATGATATCGGTATGACTAATTAACACAAGATCAGGAATAGCAGAACTAAACAAAAAAGCAATTTGAGATCAGGTGACATTCTTTAGGCTAGGGCTGTCACACACACACACACACACACACACACACACACACACACACACATACACAGAAAGGGAGAGAGAGAGAGAGAGAGTCAGAATGATCACTGCATGAAATATATTTCTTTCCCATGACAAAAATAGCGCAAGACTACTGACTGAGGGTGAAAAATGTGCAAGGTCAGTGTGAAGCTCCACAATGACAATTTAAACACAGTAAAATACTACATGCATTTACTTCCCTGTGTTATCAGTGGAGATAAAGTGGAACAAAATAACCTCCTCATCCAAAACAAACAACAAACATGAAACAAAAACAAATAAAAACAAGAAGTAGCAATGAATAAGAGATCAAACTTTTATTTTTTTAGAAAGTAAATAGAGGAATAGTAACCATTTTTGTAAATGGAAAAATCATTTCAGTTACCTATAGAACTAGGTGGGCAATTGCAGACTGAGAAAAGTCTTGGGTACCAGGCACCACAAAACATAGTACTATAACAGAGAAGAACAAATCTGACTCCATATATGATATATTCCTTAGCTGTAACCCTTGTGCTCTGTTGCCTGTGCTTAGTCATGCTGGCTCTGCACTTTTGCAAAAGAATGTTGCCTGTAGCCTGAAATATAAAGTTTAAGCTATTCTCAGGGCTCTGATTTTTAAAGATACAACACTTTTCCATTCATATAGAGATAAAAATTTGCAGAACAAAGAACAGTATTTTTCTTGTTGGAGTTTTATAGGAACATTGTGGCCAGACCTACTTGGACAGCTGTAAGAACAAAGAATTCCTACACCAAGTTTGCAACAACCAGCCACATCCCCGCCCCTTTTAGTATAAAAGAAGCCTGAGTTCTAACTCGGGTAAGATGGTTCTTTGGGACACTAGTCCATCACCTTCTCAGTCTGCTGGCTTTCCAAAAAAAGTCACTATTCTTTGCCTCAGCAACTGGTCTCTCAATTTATTGATCTGTTGTGCTGTTAGCAGTAGGAGTTTGGACTTGGTAACAGTACTGAAATGATAGCAGATGTTCTGTTTAAAATTCAAGATGTAAACATGTTAGATCCCAATTTCCCTCAACAATCCTAATGACACAGGTTTTTACAGAAAAAAGAGATTTAATCTCATGTGAAACTGAACCTTACTGGCCTCAAAATGGAGGTGTGGGAAGGATACATGGCTGAGAACAGGAGGAAGAAGGTAAATACCCGTGCATAACCAATATTGAAGCTTAAAAACAATAATAACAATAACAACAGCAGCAGCAGCAAAACCTAGTAAAGGGTATATAGAAACCAATCAAGTAAAGATATGTTAATGAGAGGTCAAACCTAGAAATAGGAGGGTTCACAATGAATACAAGGCAGGTTTTTAACACCTAATCTGCTTGTGGACCCTCTTCTGCCTGATTATTAGATAAAAGGTTAACTTTTCCAAGTCTGGATCCCCTTGTTACCCACTGATTTTACATGATGCTAGAGGCACAGATACTGTCTTCTAAATATGTACCATCCTGGGGCAATTAACTAAATGGTTGTGAGTTGTGCTTATTCATGCTGCTACTTGGACTGTAGTTAAAAATTTATCATTTGACTTATTTTTTCTTCCCAAGTAAAAATGTTGTTTTCAAGAAAAAAGCACAACTCCTCTTAAGAGTTAATGCTAAGTAATTTCTGAGTAAATATATGGTACTTTATAAGAATCCCAGTGACCAACTTTGTCCCTTGGGACATCATTTGTTTTGCAAAATGAAAGAGAATGTGCAAGGGCCAAAATTCAGTTTCTCCCTATGGCCCCTCAGTTGTGATTAAGTTCTCAGTAACTTCAGGGGTGTTCCTTTTAAATCACACAAACCATTCAGGTTCAATTACCTTGACCTAAGGTGTTATTTTTTTTAAAGCAACAGAAATGTTTTAAAAATCTTCTTCATTTTTGTCTATTTGTCAGAAAAAACTATCTTAGTTATATGGCTTTCCATTATAAGGTAGCATGTTACCAAATTCCATGAAGCAAACACACACACACACAAATATCCTTAAAGACAGAACTGGCTACATAGTTTGTGGGGCCCAGTGAAAAATGAAAATGTGAGTCTTCTTGTTGTTTTTCTTGTTGGGAAGAAGCTGATTTGCGAAGAGATCTCATGGCATTACTTCATAGTGTCCTATTGTGTTCCCTTGATCTAGTATCAAGTTACTAACCTAAATATTTAAAGAAGGGTAAACATGAAGATGAACAGAAATGTAATAAAGAATGTTCAGTCTTCACTTGACTTGACCTCCCTGCAATGTTTCAGATGTACACACTTTATTAAACTATGAAACTATTAATTCCTCCATTCTGCAACCCTTTCCACTCTTAGTTTCCATAATGTTGTCAACTTTTTCTGCATTACTCATAGAAACGTCACATTCCTTACATATAAAACCAAACTTACATTTTGTTCAAATCTGTATTTTCCTTATTTACCAAGTGTCTCAATCCAGAAACTGGGGGCTCGTACTTAGCTTGTTTTCCTCCTCACTTCTCATATTTAATTAAATTCCAGTTCATGTTGATTATATGACTTTAATGTGTTCTGTTTAGTCTTGTTTCTTTCCCTCATCACTACCTTAACATAGTGTTCTATTAATCCGTCACTTGTATTAGTACAAAAGTTGTATAGCTGGTATCTTTGCTTCTTTCAAAAACCTACCTCCTCTCACATGCAGTTGATAATTTTCTTGGTTCCAAGAGAGATCTTCCTAAAATATGAACTTATTTTTGTCCATTCCTCTTTAGATTCTTGACTACTCTTCATTTCCTCTAAGATTAATTCTCTAAGACTTTGTCTAAACTACCAAAGGTATCCATAATTAGACCTTCTTACAATATCAGCTTCATGGTTACCATTCATCACTAAAAATTATGTTTAATCATAGAGAATTATGGTGGCTGAAGTTAAGGAAATCAAAGGCAGCTATAAATTCTCCATAAGGGAATAGTAATTTCAAACTTCAAGAATGAGATTATATGAGTATTAGTCATTAGTCGTGGTGGTAACAGAGAGGGATTGGGTCATAATGTGGTAAGAATCATGCATTAGTAACTTTGGCTAGGATCATTTCCTTGTGGTCTACTTGCCTTTGTAAGCCTGCTGGGACTTGTTCTGTAGTAGCTCCCATGAGACTCCCTGTGCCAGGAACCAGTGGACAAAGTAGCATGGTTTCAGAATTATCCAGAAATGCCATGTACAGTTGGTAGTTCTGGCATCTTGTTATAAATTTGTTCTATCATATCGTGCTAAAGGATAGGTTCTATTGCAAGTTTACCCATCTGAATTCCCAGCATAATGGAAGACAATAAAAAGTACTTAAATCCAGAAAAAAAAAAGGCAAAAGAGGAGACCAGGAAGACTATGAGATTGTTTGTCAAAACAGAGGTTCTAGAAAGATAAAAATTAAGAAAATTAATGTTAGTTGTAAAAAATAAAGTTTTATTTACTGAAAGGTTTTTAAAAACAGTATCTTCAAATATTAGCTTTAAGCTCTGGCTTTCTTTTTATGTCTAATCTATCATCTTCTATAGCAGTCGGTGTAATTCTTAATAGAATCAAAATATCCCAACACATCTAAATATTGGGTTGGCCAAAAAGTTCATTTGGATTTCTTTTGTAACATCTTAGGGCATAACTTTTCCAGGTTAATTCAACCAGAAATTCAGAGAAGAGTCACACTCATATCTGCTTTACTTCAAATTCGTTTCTCTGCTTTTCCAAATATGTCACCCTCTCTCTAGTAACTTTCAGAGAGTTAAGAAAATTGAGAACCAATTATTCCTGTACTCTGCTTTAATTTATATAACATATTACATTTCCATTTTCCAGGTGAGAAAATGAGAGATAATGAGTGTTAGAGACTTGTCCAAAGTCATAGGAGCAAAAACATGAAGGATTTTATACTTTCTACCTCTTCCTTTCCTCCTTTCTTCCTTTTAACCTTCATTATTTCTTTTTACAAAGCTTTTTGCCAAAAATCACTGGAGCAGCCCAAGGAGTGATGCCTCACACATCTTCCATAAGTCCAGCTATCCCATCCCCAGACACTCCCAACATTTGTAGAGCTTACTGATTTTGTAGATTTGCTTTCCTACCAGCATCTTGTACATCTGTAAATCTTTGTCTATTCCCATTAGATTTCTCCTACCTACCACATTCGTATAGGAATCACAGTTTACCTTCCTCTGAACTCTGAGAGTGCATCGGTGACTATATTTTAACTGATAAAAATCATACAATCCCTTGTGTTATATGATAATAAGCTGTTGCTATGTTTTATAGATAATTCATTTGCATATCAACAAGGTCCACTAAGATAATGACATTAAAATAAAAAATACCAAAGGACAGAAAGTATTTTCAAAACATAAACATAATAAATATAAACATAATAACATAAAGTTATTCTATGATGTAAAACACTTTCCAAAATACAGATATTCTGCCACTGCAAAATTAAGTAAAAATAAATAAAAAGTAGCACAGTAAGTAAACTTTGAAGCAAAGAAAGACTTTGCCAGAGGTTCTTTTTTTTTCTTTTTTCATCTATTTCTCCTCAGTTTAGTTCTATTCTTGTCCTACTTCATTCTCCCTAGCTCCATTTTTTCTGAATCATTGCCTCTGACTCTTGTTATTTATTCATTTATTTATTTATTCAAGCATTGACAATTCTGAAACTTTCCCAGCTCAGCAATCTACAGATCATTCATCAGCATGTGTCTTCCCAGCAGTGACCTTGGCATTCCCAGAACAACATACTCTTTATATCTCTGTCTATCAGGTCAATATTCATGTTACAGAGCAATTCTAAATCTAGGCAGAAACTTATTTTAAAGGTTACATAATCTTTCTGGGTTACAGTTTTGTAAATTCTCTTGCATTAGTAGGAAAATGAAAATAAACATTGAGCAAAAGTTTACAAAATCAGCAGGAGGTAGTAAGCCATGCTTTATTCTTCCTTCCTTCCTTCATTCCCTTCTTCCTTTCCCTTTCTTTCTTTCTTTCTTTCTTTCTTTCTTTCTTTCTTTCTTTCTTTCTTTCTTTCTTTCTTTCTTTCTTTCTTTCTTTCTTTCTTTCTTTCTTCCTTGACAAAATTGAGGTTTACTACTCAATTTAGATGAATTTTGTTTTCCCTGAATGACGTTGCTTGTAGTGGAGAAGAACTGCTCAAGCTGCAAATAGAGTTGCAAACAAGAAAGCTCCAGCCTTATGATTTAAGCACTTGGTACGTGATACATAATATATGCCCCTTTGCTAGTATTATTCCCTCAGATTAGAAAGTCTTCTTTGCCTTATGAACTCCTTAACTATACAACAAAGCTACATTCTCAGGGAAGTCTGCCCTGATCTCTTAAACACTGGGCTGGAAGAACATGGTCTGTGAGCACAGGAAACCCTAGTTTTGAATATCCTTTTATCAATATTAGCTGCAAGACCTTGTCAGGGCCTTTTTTACCTGAACTGCATTTTCCTGAAATGTCTAATGTAAATAGTAGTTCTCTTGCAGGGTCATTTGAAAAATTATAAATGCTAGGTTTAAATTATTCATCACTCAATAATTGGTAATCTCATTACTGTTTAGTTTTCCCACGTGTTAATTGTTATCTTCCTATTTTTATAGTAATTTTTAGCCCCATGGACCCTTTTGCTTCCATGTTTGTGTATTATCCCAGGCTCACTAGAAATAAAGTAGGAAAGAAGGATTAATATGCTAATATCTGAGAGGTGCAAGTCCAGAATGGTGAAAGTGAGGGGAAAGGAGTAGTGAAGAAACAAGAGACATGATGCAGTGCAAGGCGATTCCTTCTTATTCTGGTTACCATTTCAAATTGGGCGGTGATGAGATACAGCAGGTGGATCAACATGCAGGACTTAGGATGGGTTGAGAGAAGCACTGCTTGAGGTAGTCCTCTATGGTAGGGGAGATTTATGTGCCTGGATCCTTCCTGCCTCTCTTTCTCATTGGTCTTTGTTTACCACATGTGGTAACCTGGGTTGCATCATCTGACTGTTTAGTGAATACTCTGTAAGTTGGGTCCCACACTGCAGTGGTGTGTGGTTTATGAAAATCTGAAAAAGGCTGGCCAACTTGGTGAAGTTGGATTCCAATCAAGCAAGAAGAAAAGAAGTGATTGGAATCTGAAAAGGCACGCTATGTTTATATGTCAAGGCAATATTTCTCCCATCATGCTGGGCAATGCTTGAGGACAAATACTTTGTTCTATTGTTTACTATGTCTAATACTTAATATGGTTAATATAGTTACTGGCAGTGAATATCTACCTGTATGATAACTAAATGAAGCAACTAAAGGGTACAAGTAATATCATGGTACCCAAATTACTTCAATCCTTGGAAGATGTAGTAAAACAATTAATGAATGAAATGTAGAGCATCAGCTGATTGAGTTACTGTAATATTAATTACTATTATTAATATTATTGTTATTGCCAAATAGTTGCAATGGGTGAACACTTATTGCTATAGAGATTACCAAAATGAAAGAGAAAAATCAAAACAAGGCAATCCAGCAATATTGATATAACTATTGTATATATCCTTTGCATCGCCAGAAAGATTGTCTCTCTCCCTTTTGTATGTCTTTCCCTATTTGTACCTTCTGAAATGCTCTTAGAGCTCTTTGCTCCTATTTTTCACATTTATTGTCAAATCATTTTCATCATAAAAACCTGAAAAAGACCCAAAATATAATACTATATAAAACACGCATTCCTTAGCCCTGGATGTATTTCCTTCATTATTTTCATGTTTTTTAAAAAATTTTTTGTTTGTGTTTCATTGTGTACATTCATGTATGTGTGTGCATGTGTGTGTGTGCATCAGAAAACACTGGGAAACAATTCTTTAACTTAAAAAAATACTACCTAAATATCACACTGATTCATTTATTTTTTAAGAAAAATGTAATTCTACAGGGTAGCATGGAAAACATCTAAGTTAAAAATGAGGGGAGAAAACCCATAAGAACAATCTTTCAAGTGTTTTTCACCACTTACTGGTTCAGAGAAGTGGAGACTATATTTGTATAAGATATACACAGGCGACTTAATTAAATGAAATACCGACTTCAGGAAAAATATATCAGTATCCCTTAAGTCATGCATATGGCCGGCAGTTTCCTTCAGGAAGATCTTTGTCAGGTTGGCAATTAGGTGGCACATAATCAACTACTAGCTACCCACCTCACCCCACCCTTCAGTCATACAGCCATAACAAGACCTGACCATTGTTCTATGATCCATTTTTCAGCTTTGAAATTAGAGTCGTAATGTCATTCTTGGATTCTGGTAGTTTAGTTCCCTTTTTGCTACCTTCTCAAGTAGGGCTTGCATTTATTTACAGCTTGTCATAGGGATTTGAATGAGCATTTAAATAACTCATTGCAACATTTTAAATCTCTGACTTTACCTACATGTTATGTATCAGAAATGCCAACTTTGGAGGGACCTTCAAAATGGCGGAGAATTAAGACTTGGAGATCACCTTCCTCCCAACATATACATCAAAAATACATCTACATGTGGAACAACTCCTAAAGAACACCTACTGAACATTGGCAGAAGACCTCAGACTTCCCAAAAGGCAAGAAACTCCCCACATACCTGGATAGGGCAAAAGAAAAAAGGAAAAACAGAGACAAAAGAATAGGGATGGGACCTGCACCTCTGGGAGGAAGCTGTGAAGGAGGAAAAGCTTCCATACACTAAGAAGCCCCTTCACTGGTGGAGACGGGGAGCGGGCGGGGGGAAGCTTCAGACCCATGTAGGAGAGTACAGTAACAGGGGTGCAGAGGGCAAAGCGGAAAGATTTCCACACAGAGGATTGGTGCCGACCAGCACTTACCAACCTGAGAGGCTTGTCCACTCACCCGCTGGGGTGGGTGATGGCTGCAAGCTGAGGCTCGGGCATCACAGGTCAGATCCCAGGGAGAGGACTGGGGATGGCTGTGTGAACACAGCCTGAAGGAGGCTAGGGCGTCACAGCTAGCCTGGAGGGAGACCAGGAAAATGGTCATAGGAACATATACATGGAAAACTAACTTAAATGTAAATGGATTAAATGCTCCAACCAAAAGACATAGACTGGCTGAATGGATACAAAAACAAGACCCGTATATATGCTGTCTACAAGAAACCTACTTCACACCTAGGGACAAACAGACTGGAAGTGAGGGGATGGAAAATATATATTCCATGCAAATGGACATCAAAAGAAAGCTGGAATAGCAATTCTCATATCAGACAATATAGTCTTCAAAATTAAGACTATTACAAGAGACAAAGGAGGACACTACATAATGATCAAGGGATCAATCCAAGAAGAAGATATAACAATTGTAAATATTTATGCACTCAATATAGGAGCATTTCAATATATAAGGCAAAGGTTAACAGCCATAAAAAAGGAAATTGACAACAACACAATAAAAGTAGGCCACTTTAACACCCCAATTTCACCAATGGGAAGATCATCCAAAATGAAAATAAATAAGGAAACAAAAGCTTTAAATGATACATTAAACAAGATGGACTTAACTGATATTCATAGGACATTCCATCCAAAAAACAACAGAATACACTTTCTCCTCAGGTGCTCATGGAACATTCTCCAGGATAGATCATATCTTGGGTCACAAAACAAGCTTTGGAAAATTTAAGAAAATTGAAATCGTATCAAGCATCTTTTCCAACCACTAATCTATGAGACTCGATATCAATTACAGGAAAAAATCAGTAAAAAATACAAACACATGGAGGCTAAACAATATGCTACTAAATTATCAAGAGATCACTGAAGAAATCAAAGAGGAAATCAAATATACCTAGAAACAAATGACAATGAAAACACGATGACCCAAAACCTATGGGATGTAGCAAAAGCAGTTCTAAGAGAGAAGTTTATAGCAATACAATCCTACCTCAAGAAACAAGAAACATCTCAAATAAACAACCTAACCTTACACCTAAAGCAATTAGAGAAAGAAGAACAAAAAAAACCCAAAGTTAGCAGAAGGAAAGAAATCATAAAAATCAGATCAGAAATAAATGAAAAAAAAAATGAAGGAAAAGATCACAAAGATCAATAAAACTAAAAGCTGGTTCTTTGAGAAGATAAACAAAATTGATAAACCATTAGCCAGACTCATCAAGAAAAAAAGGGAGAAGAATCAAATCAATAGAATTAGAAATGAAAAAGGAGAAGTAACAACTAACACTGCAGAAATACAAAGGATCATGAGATTACTACAAGCAACTATATGCCAATAAAATGGACAACCTGGAAGAAATGGACAAATTCTTAGAAAAGCACAACCTGCCGAGACTGAACCAGGAAGAAATAGAAAATATAAACAGACCAATCACAAACACTGAAATTGAAACTGTGATTAAATCCCTTCCAAAAAATAAAAAGCCCAGGACCAGATGGCTTCACTGGTGAAATCTATCAAACATTTAGAGAAGAGTTAACACCTATCCTTCTCAAACTCTTCTAAAATATAGCAGAGGGAGGAACACTCCCAAACTGATTCTATGAGGCCACCATCACCCTGATACCAAAACCAGACAAAGATGTCACAGAAAAAGAAAACTACAGGTCAATATCACTGATGAATATAGATGCAAAAATCCTCAACAAAATACTAGCAAACAGAATCCAACAGCACATTAAAAGGATCATACACCATGATCAAGTGAGGTTTATCCCAGGAATGCAAGGGTTCTTCAGTATACACAAATCAATCAATGTGATAAACCGTAATAAAAAATTGAAGGAGAAAAACCATATGATCATCTCAATAGTTGCAGAAAAAGCTTTCGACAAAATTCAACATCCGTTTATGGTAAAAACCCTACAGAAAGTAGTCACAGAGGGAACTTAACATAATAAAGGCCATATATGATGAACCAATGGCCAACATCGTTCTCAATGGTGGAAAACTGAAACCATTTCCACAAAGATCAGGAACAAGACAAGGTTGCTCAATAATACAAAACATAATTTTGTAAATTTTTGCCACAGCAATCAGAGAAATAAAAGAAATAAAAGGAATCCAAATTGGAAAAGAAGAAGTAAAACTGTCACTGTTTGCAGATGACATGATACCATACATAGAAAATCCTAAAGATGCTACCAGAAAACTACAAGAGCTAGTCAATGAATTTGTAAAGTAGCAGGATACAAAATTAATGCACAGAAATCTCTTGCATTCCTATATACTCATGATGAAAAATCTGAAAGAGAAATTAAGGAAACACTCCCATTTACCACTGCAACAAAAAGAATAAAATACCTAGGAATAAATTTACCTAAGGAGACAAAAGACCTGTATGCAGAAAACTATAAGACACTGGTGAAAGAAATTAAAGATGATACAAACAGATGGAGAGATATACCACGTTTTGGATTAAAAGAATCAGCAGTGTGAAAATGACTATACTACCCAAAGCAATCTACAGTTTCAGTGCAATCCCTATCAAACTACCAATGGCATTTTTAACAGGACTAGAACAAAAAATTTCACAATTTGTATGGAAACACTAGAGACCTTGAATAGCCAAAGCAATCTTGAGAAAGAAAAACGGAGCTGGAGGAATCAGTCTCCCTGAATTCAGACTATACTACAAAGCTACAGTAATCAACACAGTATGGTTCTGGCACAAAACCAGAAATATAAATCAATGGAACAGGATAGAAAGCCCAGAGATAAACCGATGCACATATGGTCACCTTATCTTTGATAAAGGAGGCAAGAATATACAATGGAGAAAAGACAACCTCTTCAAAAATTGGTGCTGGAAAAACTGGATAGCTCCATGTAAAAGAATGAAATTAGAACACTCCCTAACACCATACACAAAAATAAACTCAAAATGGATTAAAGACCTAAATGTAACACCAGGCAATGTAAAAGTCTTCGAGGAAAACATTGGCAGAACACTCTATGACATAAATAACAGTAAGGTCCTCTGATACACCTCTTAGAGAAATGGAAATAAAAACAAAAATAAACAAATGGGACTAATGAAACTTAAAAGCTATTGCACAGCAAAGGAAACCATAAACAAGACAAAAAGACAACCCTCAGAATGGGAGAAAATATTTGCAACTGAAACAACTGACAAAGGATTAATCTCCAAAATTTACAAGCAGCCCATGCAGCTCAATATCAAATAAACAAACAACCCAATCCAAAAATGGACAGAAGACCTAAATAATCATTTCTCCAAAGAAGATATACAGATTGCCAACAAACATATGAAAGGATGCTCAACATCACTAATCATTAGAGAAATGCAAATCAAAACCACAATGAGGTATCACCTCACACTGGTCAGAATGGTCATCATCGAAAATCTACCAACAGTAAATGCTGGAGAGGGTGTGGAGAAAAGGGATCCCTCTTGCACTGTTGGTGGGAAGGCAAATTGATAGAGTCACTATGGAGAACACTATGGAGGTTCCTTAAAAACTAAAAGTAGACTACCTTTTGACCCAGCAATCCCACTACTGGGCATGTACCCTGAGAAAACCATAATTCAGGAAAAGTCATGTACCACAATATTCATTGCATCTCTACTTACAATAACCAGGACATGGAAGCAACCTAAGTGTCCATCGATAGATGAATGGATAAAGAAGATGTGGTACATATATACAGTGGAATATTATTCAGCCATAAAAAGAAACGAAATTGAGTGAGGTGGATGGATGTAGAGACTGTCATACAGAGTGCCGTAAGCCATAAAGAGAAAAAACATATACCATATGCTAACACATATATATGGAATCAAAAAAAAATATGGTTCTGAAGAACCTAGGGGCAGAACAGAAATAAAGATGCAGACAGAGAATGGACATGAGGACACGGGGAGGGGGAAATGTAAGCTGAGATGAAGTGAGAGAGTGGCATGGACATATTTACACAATCATATGTGAAATAGATAGCTAGAGGGAAGCAGCTTCATAGCACAGGGAGATCAGCTCAGTGCTTTGTGTCCACCTAGAGGGGTGGGATAGGGAGGGTGGGAGTGAGACACAAGAGGGAGGAGATACGGTGATATATGTATATATATGTATATCTACAGCTGATTTACTTTGTTATACAGCAGAAACTAACCATTGTAAACAATTATACTCCAATAAGGATGTTAGAAAAATTTAAAGAAGAAAAGAAATGCCATCTTTGAATATAGAAAAAAATTCATGAACTCAAAGTCCTCTGCTACATAGCCAAATTTTCCAGAAACAGAAGTGTAGACCAGCATTTACCAAACTGAAAAATTATGTGTTACCCTTCAAGTTTATTAGGTTATCACTTTAGGGAACCATTTTTTTAAATGGTGTAATTTCTTAAACCTGCATAGTGTCTCTTCCAGCCTTCTTCCCCACCACCACAGATACATTCATAGTCTTTGTGTGCAAATTAGAGCCTCAAAGACCTGCTATGAAGATATCTGGTTTGTGTTGTTTATTTCAGTGCTATCCAACCATCTGTGTTCAAAGAAACCTTGAATCAGATAATATCTACAAATAGATACTGGGAGAGCAGTGGTTCACAAAACCCACTTTGGGAAACACTGGGGTAGATGAAGTTACAACAGAGAGGGGGTAACTAGTTTCGTACATTCTTCAAGTCTTTTCTCAAGAACAATGCACCAAAGGAGCCATACCACTTTCCTCACTTGTTTGTATATGTGTACATATGTTGAGCTTCTATTAAAACTACCATTATAGTATGCTTTGCCTACAGCCATTCATGATACTTTTATAACATTTATCATTTAATGTCAGTTACTTTAATAGAATTTATCTGATTTTCATAACAGTCCTTCAATGTGGGTATTAATATTCTACTTACAGATGACGACACCACAGTTCAAGTAGTTTAAAAATTCCCTTAGTTCATTTGGGCGATCGCATTTTTCCCCATCATACTGAGGTGCCTCCTTTATGTGTATCCCTCTGTAAGAAGACTCTGTGCTTCTAATGGTCAGAGATTGTCTCAAACCAATATTTGATTTCAACACCCTCTCTACTAGCTGCATGAATTGACTTGGTAATCCCCTAGAATTTTTTCTTTGTCTTTAGCTGTGTGTGTGTGTGAGTGTGTGTGTGTATACACATATATATATAATGTTTGCATGTGTGAAAATTTGTTATAGACAGATTTAATGATTACCAGAAAAGTTAGTAAAGATGAAGTTTTGAGAAATGTTATCTAAAGGGTGGATTTTTTAGCCCCAACAGGTTAATTTTCCATTTACCTGGGCTGTGGGTATATCACTAGAATAAGTCTCAAATGACCTGGAAATAAGAAAATAGAATATCAACAGTCTTTCATATGCTATGATCTGATATTTTGAATTATGTTATTAATTCATTCTTCCTTTTTATTCATTTTCTCTTTTTTCCTAAGTTTTTGGGCCTAAAATAGGTCATAATTTAACCACTGACAATGTCTAAAATTAAGACAATCAACGTTTGACACTATATTTATATGCCATGCACCTGGTAACAAAATTTCCATGCTTTACACCCATATCATTCTATGAAACACCAAAGTCACTTTTTTAATGACACATACATAACTATTTTCAATTCAGTATCTCAGATCTGATAAATAGAGTCGAGTAGCTTAAGCAGCGTTGGGTATATTATTAATGTCTTGCAGCCTCCCATTACTTCTCAGATGGCCTGATCTCTTCACCCTTACACAGTGTGCTATTTTGAACAGAATATTTTCTCTGAAACCTTACCAAAAATGCCCATTCAGTTGCTTAACCTAAGCTTTCTTCATAGAAGCCTTTGAAATTTAATTGAGGACTCTTCAAGAGGTTTAATAATACAAATCATACACACAATAGGAAGAGAAAAGATAACTTTAAAGGAATGTACCTTCTGAAAGTTCTTTAGAACATGGTGTATGAACTTACACTGCATTTATTGTTATTATCTGGAGAAACTGGCCACGAGGTGCATTAGAGCTCAGATATAATCCTTTCATCTAGAGATACTCTGTACTCTAGTAGAGAAATGAATTATTGTTCAAGTGAGTCCTAAACCGAGAGACATGTACTAGCCAGTAGAGTTGGAAGAGAAGATTGTGGCAAGAGAATCCTTTGGGAGGAGAAAAGTAATTTTTACAGGTGGGAAGAGGGGGAGGTAACAGGGGAAACGAGAACTGAGATTTCAAAGCTAACTTCCCTCACCTAATATGAGTTGTTAACATTTTTGGAATGACTGTCGCCACTTTTACTTGCAAAGCATATCCAGAGAGCATGTCTTAAAGTGGATTAATATGAATTGAAATCCTAACTGTGAACATACTTTATCCAGAATGATTGGCTGAGAGCAGAAATAGTAATATAAAGTCCTTATTAACAGAGTGGAATTAATGGAGTGATGAAACGGGAAATAGTTAACATGTAGAATTATGAAAAGGTAGTGCCTGGAACACGTGTATGACTGCACTCATTTTAAAAAATGTTCCATTTGTATCTTAACTATTTAGAAAAGTGGCAGCCCTTCCCTGGCACACATCAGGTTCAAAAACTGGTGCTACACATGAAACAACTTCCCTTGAAGGGTTTCCTCAGATACGCTGTCAACGTTAGTATAAGCTCTGAAAATAAGCCATTGAGTGGAAATCACTTGCTGCCTAAATTTTCCTTGTTGCTGAAGTTGGACTATCACTAACACCCAAGTAAAAATATAGTTCTTATAAATATCTACACCCAAGCAAAAGACTACTTCTACCCACAGACAGACTATTGAACCAATTGTTCTAAATATCCAGATGATTTAGCCTCATGGTGCCCTTGTACAAATCATTGTGACATGTGAAAAAATGAATGACTGAAGTACACGTGTGCATTTTCCAAGAAGCATTGTATCTTCAAGGTCTTTATTGCAATGTCAACCAAAATCAACATGACAGTATATAAAAAACAATTGTTTTGGAAGGATCACACTATCAGCATTTTGTATTTGTGATGCTAACTTATCTGTCCCTCATTTTAAAATCTGTAACCTACATTGGACACATCATAGATCCTTATGCTGAGGGTGACATTCAGTAAGGGGAGAATTATGTTTACTTTATTTTTTTTTTTTTTTTAATTTGAAGTCTTTCATCTGTCAGCAATGAATCACAGGTGACAAAAGGTGGTGAAATCAGATGGAACCAGAGAAGGAGTGTAATTTTTCTAACCAGGGAGAAGAATACGATTGAATTCACTGTGTGGGCTCGCAGTATGTAACCATCAGAGTACCAAAAGTCTGAGCAGAGCATCTTTGAGCCAGAATAGCTGAATACACCAATGAAATATCAAGACTGAGGAATGTCAGTGCTATCTTATCAGGAGAGCTGTCTCACAGATGTATGCAGATATGGTGTAGCATATGAAAGAATCACTTCATAGGAAAAGGAAGAAATCTACAAGGAGAAGTGGAAGTGACTAAGGCCTCAGTCCTAGGAAAATTCCTCATAATTCTAATATGACCCATATTTAAACCAAGGGTTCTGAGTATATAAACCTAGGCAGACTTACTTATCCTATCACTTATCTGTCATTAAAAACTTTTTTAAACATTTTATACTTTTTAAACTGGCATGTGGGACACTAGACGATCTGTCCCAAATTATGTCAATATCATGCCACAGGATTCCAGAAGTATCTATTTACATTTATTCCAGAAGGCTCTAGCTACATTTAATTTGTAATTAGTTCTCATATGTGTCATACACTTCCAAGGTTTTCCAACTTTGATTAGGTTTTTCTTTTTGCCTAAAATTACCTTATCCATTCTGTTTTGGCTCACTTATATCATCTATATGAAGTCTTTAGAAGACTAACCTTAAAATTTTCCTCTTCTGTGATCTCTGCATTGATGATTCCTTTCTCTGTAGTGTCAAAAAAAAAAAACTTATCCTTATCTTTTTTAGAATACTTTCACAATTTTGCTTTAAAAATTTGTTTGCATGTGTTCCTTTTATAGTAAACATGTTATTGCTTCTAGGTTAAGGATCCTGTATTTTTATCGTTGTGCCCTGAGAGGTCAGAAGTGAGCCTAACACATAGTATAATACATATTATAGTGTTCAATAAATATGTATTGAATAAATACAAGAACACATTAATCTCACTTCCAGCCCTAATTTGTATCAATACTTGAGGAATTCCCAATCATTTCCTATATTGCATTCTCCTGGAATATGAAAGGTCAGGTTGTATAGTAGAAAGTAAATGTTTAGGCAGACAGGCTTGAGTTCTGATTGAGAGGTAGTTATTACATGCTATGCAACCTGAAGAAAATCACAATACTTCTAGTCTCAGAGGGAGTTGGACCTTTTAAGACCTCTCCAGTTAGAAGCCTTTACATTCTTTTGAATATGTGATCCATTTGACTTGGGCTACCAATTTTAGGCTCACAAATAATTAGCCTGTTGGTATATTAATGAGAACCTTTTAGACAAACTCACAGTATACAAATTACATAACTAAATGCCATGGAAATTTACTCTAGGTTGTAGTTATGAAAAGAGATGTCCTTAGGTGGGATAATTATTAGTTTTTGTTTCTTAGCAATAAAATTTAAGTGATGCTGTTCTGAAACAGAACAGAATGGAACTTAATACTACTGATGTCAATCAGAATGCCAAACTACCAAAAGAGATGGGGAAAATTACTCCACATACCAAAGAACACACACCTACACACACATCAGAGCTTAGCTTATGGAACATGAGGAACCAAATGCTCACTAACTGGCAGTCAGAAGACTTGAGTAATCCTACCATCAAGAAGTTAATTATACTCTGACATAGCAAATAATTTCCTCTTGGGACTACTTTTCCATAAACAGGTAGAATGAGAGTGGTAGACCAAATTATCTTTAAACTCCTTTATAGCTTACACATTTGATTAGTCTATATTTTCTGAAATAAAAACAAAACAAAACAAAACACAGATCTGTAAATTCCTGGTAGTCTCATTAATGTATACCTTCTGTTGGTTGGAAAGTGTGGAGACGTTCCTTATCAGATGAGGATTGCAAGTTTTTCCATTACTCTCACAATGTGATTAATTTACTGGTTCCAGTTCTTCCTAGCATTAGTACAGAATGAAGAAAATGTCATTATTGTATATTATTTGGCCTTGGGGAAATAAGTTTTGAGTTTTTCCCAGATGTGCAAAAAAGTCATGATCTTATTCTGGATAAATGATCAATGTTGTTAAGGAAGACTGACTCTCCAAACTATGGAATTCAATTGCAAATAATCTAAACATTTCTCCATTAAACCCTCTAAACGTACTCCATTATTTATAGCCATCTATCCTGCCATTCTGGTGAAAAATAAAAATGTTGTAAATAAGTGTGCTGATAATGTCCAAATTAATATATTCACCAATACTGGGGGACTGGGTGTGTTGCATAATCAATTTGAATAATGAGAAAGAAAATGGAATTGTCTCTATGCAAATAAACTTTAAAGAATTGAGCAGTTTTCCAGAGTCTCAAAATTGGACAATTGGTCAGATTAACTGCAGAACCTTATTTCACTTACCCTTGTTTCTTGTGTCTCTGTTTTGTCTATGAGTTCTTTTGCAACCTAGTTTCTACCTGAGTCTAAACGGTGATAGCTCCAACTGTCTGCTGCACTTTATTCATTATTTCAACTTTGTTCTAACAAATTTCTAAAATCTATTTTCAGCAAAATTTAAAGCCCCCATAAAATAAAAAATGGATATTTCATCCAATTTGCTTGAAAACTGCTTAAAACTGAGCAATATTAACTATATTCCTGTCTAACAATAGAATCAGTTTGTATAAATACACTATCATATCAAGAGATTCTGAAACATATGAAAAGATAACAAAAAGTGAGTAAATCTTCCAAGATCTTCTTTTTTCTTGTTTAACTCAATTAGAATTGTTTGATATTATTAAGAAAGAAAATTAAGGAAGTACTAAAAAGGAGGTAAAAGACAAATAATTTATATTCTCATTATTCAGTGATTTCCAAGGTATAGTTCTTTTTAGTCTTCCTTTATATGCATAGGTTTAATGTCTTATTCACACAATTATTATAATATATATAGATAATTTTATAGCAAGCATTTTCACTTAACATATGGATTAATACTACTCTTTGGAATCATAAGAATGTATTTAATCAAGTTTAACTGAACTCCTAACATCTGACATTTTTTTTTAAATTATCAATGAATTTATTTAGTAACAATATTGTCTTCACATTTTTAGACCAACTTCAAAATTCTGACATAGAAACATAATAATGTGAAGACATCCAATTTGTATCACAGTGACATTTTTTTTGTTTGAGGTATAGTTCATTTACAATGTTGTGTTAGTTTTTGCTGTACAGCAAAGTGATTCAGTTATATATATATATATATATATATATATATATATCTATATATCTTTTCTTTTTCATATTCTTTCCCATTATGGTTTATTACAGGATATTGGATGTAGCTCCCAGTGCTCTATGGTGCTATACTGTAAGACTTGTTTATCTATTTTATCTATAGTAATATGTATTTTATACTTTTATATATAGTAGTTTATCTATTTTATATATAATAGTTTGTACCTGATAACCCCAAACTCCCAATTTATCCCTGTGCAACCCCTTTTCCCCTTGGTAACCATGAGTTTGATTTCTATGTCTGTGAGTCTGTTTCTGTTTTGTAAATGGGTTCATTTGTATTTTATTTTAGATTCCACATATACGTGCTATCATATGGCATTTGTCTTTCTCTTTCTGACTTCACTTAGTATGGTAATCTCTAGGTCCATACATATTGCTGAAAATGTCATTATTTCATTATTTTTTATGGCTGAATAGTATTCCATTGTGTACATATACCACATCATCTTTATCCACTATCTGTCGATGGGCATTTAGATTGCTTCCATGTCTCAGCTATTGTAAATAGTGCTGCTATGAACATTGGGGTGCATGTATATTTTTGAATTATGTTTTTTTCCAAATATATGCCCAGGGGTGAGATTGCTGGATCATATGGCAACTGTATTTTTACTTTTCTAAGGAAACTCCATACTGTTCTCCATAGTGGCTACACTAATTTACATTCCCACCAACAGTGTAAGAGGGTTCCCTTTTCTCCATATCCTCTCCAGAACTTGTTCTTTGCAAACTTTTCAATGATGGCCATTCTGACTGGTGTGACGTTATACCTCTTTGTAGTTTTGATTTGCATTTCTCTAATAATCAGTGATTTTGAGCATCTTTTCATGGGCTTGTTGGCCATCTGTATATCTTCTTTGGAGAAATGTCTATTTAGGTCTTCTCCCACTTTTTGATTGGGTTTTTTTGTTTGTTTGTTTGTATGAGCTTTTTGTATATTTTGGAAATTAATCACTTGTTGGTTGTATCATTTGCAAATATTTTCTCTCAGTACATAGGTTGTTTTTTTTCTTTTTTTTTATGGTTTTCTTTGCTGTGCAAAAGCTTTTAAGTTTGATTAGGTCCCATCTGTTTATCTTTGCTTTTATTTCTATTGCCTTGGGAGACTGACCTAAGAAAACATTGCTATGATTTATGCCAGAGAATGTTTTGCCTATGTTCTCTTCTAGTTTTATGGTGTCATGTCTTATACTTAAGTCTTTAAGCCATTTTGAGTTTATTTTTGTGTATGGTGTGAGGGTGTGTTCTAACTGTAGTCTTTAGGGTTATATATATATATAGTATCATGTTATCTGCATATAATAAATTTTACCTCTTCCAATCTGGATAAATTTTATTTTGTTTTCTTGTCTGATTGTTGTGGCTAGGTATTCCAATACTACATTGAACAGAAATGGTGAGATTGGGCATCCTTGTCTTTTTCCAGATTTTAGTGGGAAGGTTTTCACCTTTTCACCATAGAGTATTATGTTAGCTGTGGGTTTGTCATAAATAGCTTTTATTATGTTTTGGTATGTTCCCTCTATACCCACTTTGGTAAGAGTTTTTATCATGAATGTATGTTGAATTTTATGAGATGTTTTTTCTGCATCTATTGACACGATCATGTGGTTTTACATTTTGATAAATTCATTAAACAATGCTTGTTTTAGAATATTATCACTATTATTATTTTACAATTAATAATAATAATATTAGTAACTTACTGAGTTTCCTGAGCTAATTACTTATATAAATATTATATTCAAACTTTTCCTTTAATCTAGGATGGAAATAGAACTATTTTTCTATATTGCTGATAAGAAAATGAGGTAAGAGACATTAAAATATTTCCTCAAGGTCAGAGAGAGAATAAAGTAGGGACTTGACACCTATCTGTATGTGTTTTTAGTCACTATTCCATTGAAAGTTAAACAAAGTTGAAATAGAAAGATGCAGAGGTTGAGGCATGGGTCTATTCCAACAGAAAATAAACAGAAAGTGAAGCAAACACAATATATTGACCAATAACCCACTCTTCCTTTTGCTTTTTTCAGTGGGGTTCTGTACTTCATGCTCTTTTCTTTCTTAGCTCTTTAAATGTGATAGAACACATTAAACTCCCTTAAATTTTGCAGAATTTTGTGCTCCTTTCCTTACTGATCCTTAAAATTTAGGAAGCAAACTCCCAAAGGTAACTTACTATAGAACCTAATTTACCTTCCTGACCCTGTCCATCTGTCAGGGTATGGCACACAGTGAAGCTGGGGAGTACTGCCTGTGTCTCAGATTAAGAATCTGCCAACATCCTTTTCCGGAAAAAAGGAGAAACTGGATGGGAAATGCAAAGTCAACATTTAAATGCACACATGATAACATTTTGCATATGAGGCTGAATTACATAGAAAAATAACAATTTTAGATCAACGAAAATTATTCATTATAATATTGTAGAAGACATTTGAAGATTACAGGACTCAGAAGTAGTTATTCTGAAAATATTTCCTTGATGAAACGAAGTAATTTTTCTCAAAAATACTTATATAAAATATTGAATAAAAATAAAAAAATAAAAGCGATGTTATTCAAAATAAAAGCTCAATTAGAAAAATTGAAAAACTTAAAAATAGAAACCTTTATTAGCAATATAGAGCATCACTTTGAGAATATTTTGGTACTACAGAAACATTTTTCAAAGAGATAGAAAATATAATGGAAAATATAAAGTTTTTAAAACATGAATTAAATATGTCCAATAATATAGACTAAATGGTTCTGAAACAATAATTGAAAAAAATTTCTTATATATAAAATTAAACTAGAGATTTCACATTAAGAAGGTCCATACCATTCCAAACAAAGGTAGTGATCAGAGATTAATGTCAAGATACTGAGTAAAGTGATATTTAAACAATTAAGAAAATGTCTTAAAAATTTGTAAGTAGGACAAATTGCCTGCAGAAGCTTTAAATTCAATTTAATCTACAAATTTCGCTTTGTACCAATACATTCAATTAGTAGTAAAATATACACAAAATCATAAGGGGAAACTGTATGGACTCCAGATTTTATATTCTTACTAACCTGTAATTTATATGAAAAGGCAGTGGAAAGATAATTCTCCAAAATAAGAAGATAGAAAATATAACACGCAATTAACTTTGCTGTAAAATTACCTAAAAATATTTATAACATTGCTGAGCAATAATCATAACGATAATTAATGAAAGGAGAAGTTGCGTTTGAAAATAGCTAGAGACATTTTTCTTCAAGTAGTCAGGTATTTACGTTTTTCTTTCAGTCTGTTATAGGATTCTTCATACAGATCATACATATTCATTATTAAAAGAATTTAGTCATGAATTCTTTCTCATATCTGTTTTCATTTCTCCTCTCAGCTAGCTCAAAATCATCTCAGGCTTAAGATTTAATTCTGGATATTCCTTACCTCATGGAATCTCTGCCTGTGATTTTACATTTCGGCCAAGAATACCTGCAAACTACAATTATTTAAGCCAGACTTTGAAATAGACTTGACATTTCAATCTTCCATATCTCTAATCCATTGCAAAGTACCAGTGATTCTAGATCCAAATTATTACTCAAACTTACCACCCTTCTACTTAGTTATTGCCACACCTTAAACCAATCCTCCACAATTTTGTGCTTCAAATATTACAGCATATACCTGAGTATCTCATAAAATGTTCTGTTCATTCCTTACCCCAATACACACCTCCACACACTAATTCATCTTATGCATACTGGCCAGGGTGATATTTTTTTTCTCCAATCAGATTATTACATCTGCTTTGAACTCCCTTTACCCTGTATCTTTGCCTGCTGTCATATCTTGGGTCTTAATTAAATTTCCTTCCTCAGTGTCAATCTTTGACTCTCAAATCAATAGCTGCTCTTTATAATGTATTTCATGTTACTGTGTAGTTTCTTTCAGAGTGCTCAACACAATTTGTAATCATATACTTTTTCACAGTATTTATCATAATCTGTAACTATTAATTTCATGACTTCCATCTCTGCTATGTTGTGAAGTCCTTGACAAAGGGGCCCATATGAGTTTGGGGTAATTTGTATATATCCTTGCCCAGAGTAAGTACTCACTACTACAGGATTAATTAACAATTAGCAATTATTTTCTTTTATGTTGCCACTGAAGAATGTTTCAAGTGACATAAGATAGGTATGTAAGACATATTGCATTAATTCAGAGGAAAGATAACATTCATTTAATGGTTTGAAAGTTAACCATTTACAGTAGCTTGATTGTAAACTGCTGATAGGTTTGATTTCAAGAAGCTAAGATCATGAGCATTTCATTCAGGGCATGTGGGATCCCTTGCAATGGCACTTAGATGGACAAGTTTATGAAAAAAGAACCAACCAGTACTTTATCAATAAATCATATTCTGATAGACCTTAGAAAGGAGAAAGAGTGGGATGAGGTGAGGGAGTGCTGAGACCAAGGTAATGAAGAGGACTTTCTCCTCTAGCAAAAAATATTGGATGGTAAGTGTTCACAGCTTGTGTATGCATACATTAATTCAGATGCACTGAATTAATGTCATGGAAAGTCTTTATTTGAAAGAAGTGGGTGGACACTGAAGAGAAAAAGCTTGTGCATTGCCACCTGAAATTATTCTCAGCAGCAAGAAAACACATTTAAGGGCATTGAACACACATGATATGGCAGAGGGCTATCACCATTATTTTAAAATGAACCAAGGAATTAAAACCCAGCTTTCCACCATTTACAAGAAAGTAATCTTGTTTCTAACCACCAAATTTTATAGACAACAGTTTATGAGAGAAATAAATTACTTTTAACCACTTTCTGTGTGAGAGAAGGTAGAAGCCAGAATCTTCCATCTTGTGCATTGACTCGGGTAAATTTGGAGAAATAATTTACCTAGGTACATAATTGTGACATTTCATTATTGGCTGGGTAAGCAGAAATCTCCTCAATATTAATAAACTACTCCCTCCACTAGCACCATTGTCATCATTATATCCTGATACCAAGTACCCAAGCATATTGCAAATGACAGAATTTGTAACTTTTATTCACATTCAACACTGTTTATGGTATTTTTAGTCATTGAAAACATTAAACTGTATGTTCTTTTCAGATTAAACACCAGTGGCTCATCAAAAAATAGCTGCAGAATTTCTAAAAGAGTGAATGGTGGGACACATGAGCACAGTTTTGCCCATTATTCTGGTTTTCAGTAATATCAGCTCTCTGCCTGACTTCTGGTTTTCTGTTATCAATGTCCATCGTGGAAAATAAGTTTTTCCTGCATTTCTCAGAAGGAAAAAGGGAAGGTTTATCTGTCAGTGGTTTCTATATTAGAACAAATACGGTGACCCCACACACACCACCCGCAAATCTGAGCATTATTTCTTAGAGTTATTAATCCCATTAGCCAGAACACTGTGAGAGGAAGCATTGAGATACCATTATTACAAGCAGCTAAACATTCACGCTTTAAAGAAAATTATATATTGCAAAAGGAGCATAAATTGGAATTGATTTCATTAGAGAAATTTAACACCCGCTAAATAATGATAGTATTTTTTCTTTAGGGACACCATTGTATTACAGTTTTGCTTCACTAAATTAAAAACGCTATCAAGTTGGTAGTAACTTGTGAAGCCTGTTACTGAGCAAACTCTAAAGGCCATTTGGAGGCCAGGAGCTCATATATATCAACAGAAACAAATTAGACACAAAGTTTAAATTAGGAAACTTTGAAAACACATCAACATTTTATCATTTTTTGTTTGTTTTTGTTAATGTTCTATCTTAATGACTCAGCAGATGACTCCACTAATGTTTAGCTGGCGAAGGAGGTCAATTTAATGATGCTGAGTATTTGAGAGTTCAAGCATATTTGGACTGTGGACTGCTCTACTATAATTGCAATTTATTCCAAATGAGTTTCTCTATACTGTTTTCTAAATGAGTGCTTAAAATACCCTGGTAAATAATCCCAATGGAATACTTTTGAGAACTGGTCAAATGACCAGCCACTTTTTGTTTCCTGGAAGTTCACTGTTAATGCTCTAGAACTGGAAAGCTTGTAAATATGGAGGAGGGAGCAAATACTAAACTGAAATGGATGACTGAATCATCTTAGGAAGAAGGGTTCTGTCCTGGTTTTATTTTTGTTAGTGGCATCAATCAATCAAAATATCACAAACATTAAGGGGTACCAGGGTAGAGACTGAAGGAACAAAGCAGAAGGATTGAAGGGACTAAAAGCTATCAGGTTGTGAGAAGAATTCCTGCCCCTGAAGTAAATACCCACAAGCCAAACACCACTAGAAAATGTGGATTCCTGAGGGTAGTTAAGCACAAAATGAAAATTAAATATAGGACCCATTCCAGTGAAAGAGAGTAATGTGAAATTACAAGTCTGGATGATGATTTATTAGTAAAAATGGGAAATGATGCTAAATCTAAGGCATCTTTCCAGTTTTGTAGGTGTAGAATAATGAAAAATAGATTTGCTGCCCTCTTACCTAAAAAAAAATCTCTAGGTAATTTTCAATTTTTATGCAGTCCTTCTGTGCAAGACTTTTGACTTTAAATGCATATTCACTTGTGGTTGAATGTACTTTTTTATAAAAAAAATTTTGTCTATGAAATTTTTTAATCCTCTCATAATTTTGTGTTCCAATTTCATCAAATTGTGAAATTACATGTCCCTAAATAAACTAAATTGCAATGTCTGCAGAACTTCTTGCTGCTTTACACAGGAAAATAAGTTTTGTTTTCCTTCTAGAATTTTTGAGATTCTTGGGTAGATCCTCATTGGTGCATTTAAACATCTGATTACATTCTTCTTATTTATGCTCTTTTCTTTACTCTGTTTTTCCAAATACTGTCACAGATCTTTCCCTTAAATCACTACAGTGATTGCGGATACCATATTGCTACTTTTTACTACAAGCATGGAAATACAACACTGTCAGTAAATATGTGGCTATTTTATGGCTCAGAAGCCCAGGTTTAATTTAATTTGGGGCTCTTTATGCCACTAATGTGCTTCCACTTGTTGCAAAGATCCCCTATCCCCATCAAAACAATGTTTAGCACTTGCCTATTCCTCAGACTTCATTTTGAGAATGAAGTCCCAGAGGGAAATTCACCCTCCCTTTAATTTAAGCCCTACCTCCACAGTCCTCTATCCTGATTGTTCATCAATATTTCAAGAATGATGGTAATGATGATCCAAGATAAGGAAATTCCTTCAAGGGAATCGCACCACCACTTTAAGGAATGTATTCATGCCCAATATCTCACAATAGAACGTTGACTTCAGAACACGATAAGTGCAGTCTAAGGCCACTCTAATTCCTTCTTGTACAGAATATAATAAATAAAAGATTATTTTTATTCTTTAAGCTATAACAAGGCCAGTTCATTTCCTGTTCATAATTGTTGCTGAGTCCAAGCTCGTACTGCTTGCCACATAACAAGCAAATAAATTGAGAGACAAGGTGCTGGGTCATGGAATAGCAACTTTACTCAGAAAGCCAGCAGACCGAGAAGATGGTGGACTAGGGTCCCAAAGAACCATCTTGCTTGGGTTTGGATGCTAGTTTCTTTTATAGAACAAAGAGGAGGGAGGTGAAGAGGTAAAGTAAAATAAAAAAGTGGTAAATTGTTGCAAATATTTCCTGGTTTAGGCCAGACTCCAGAGGGGATTGTTAATTTCTTCTGCCCTGCAACCATTCACAGGTGGGCCTGGTCAGGATGTTTCTTGTGAGCTGAACAAAGGTATTTTAGCTTAACCTTAGATAGAGCCCGCAGAGTCACAAGCAAATTACATAAGCTCCTAATATGATTTTTCCAACAGCCTTTGTGATCAACAGTCTCCTCCCCTTCCCAGTGCCTGTATGCCTTATTTTCCCCTTAGGTAAGACCCATGTGGGGCTTACTGAAACTCTGCTCTTTTGATTTAAATTGACCAATTTGCCCTTAGCCCAGGACACTTCTCTATTTCAATTTCTCTTGTGGTCAGTTATTGAACAGTGGTTCACCATCCAGCACCCTGTGCTCCACTTAATAAATGTTAATGCAGTGGGCCTCTCTCATCTACAAACTTGTATACCCTAGTTTAGGAAAATTTTCCTGTAATATTTATTTTATGATATCCTTCTTACTATTTTTCCTTTTCTTCTGGAACCTCATTTTTTTAGATATTGTAATTTCTTAGAGCCTGTTTAACTCATTTTGTATTAACTTTTTCTCATATAATTTCTGTGTCCTTTGGTTATATTTTCAGGGAATATTTTTCAACTATATTTATAGTCCTAAACTTTCTGAATTTTTTTTTTTAATTTAGCAATGTTATGTTTTTCACTTTAAAGAAATCCTTTTTTTGTGTGTATTTTCCTTTTAGAGTATTTTCTATTTTTGAAATAATAAAAAACATTGCTGATCTCTTTTTAAAAATGTTGTAATCTTCCTGCAACGTGTCATATTTTTATGAATTTATTCTTTATGTTTATTCCCATGTATTTGCGTTGGTCTCTGTCTTTCTTGTTGGAGAATTTTTCAATTATATAGTGGCTCTTAACTATGTTTCTTGTTTGTGTGTTTTCTTTTTACTTTTCTTTTTATTTTTTAATTACTAGAATGAAACTTCACCAATAAACCATTGCAATTTGATTGTCTCCTACAGTTGTGACAGAAGTGATATGCTAATTATAATAAAAGTTATGTTTACTGATTACATCCCTATAAGAACAAAATTTCAGCTGTTCTTCATCCACCCTTCAGATATTAATATTATATTTTAAGAATTTTAGTTCCATTGCATTACTTCATTTATATTTTATATATCACAGTCCTTTTTCTTGTTAAAATTCTCTGATTCTAGAACTTTTTAGAATTCCATATTGCTTTATTTGTAGGGTTTATACCTTTGTATATTTCTCTTAGTGGTCACTTGTATTAGAGTATACCTAAGTTAACTATCACAGTCGTCCGGTAACAATATTTTATAACAATAAAATATTAGAACATTAAAATATTTGATAACAGTAAAGTGTGGAAAACTCACTCCCCTTTAGGTCCTTTTATCATCCTTGTTTACAAATATCATGGTCTTTAGCATCAGATGGTGTTATATTTTGTTTCAGGCATCAAACATGATTATCAGATACATGAGGAAAAGGATAGTCTATTGTTCATATGTGTATTTCTGCTGTTTTAGTCATTCTTTCATCTTTCCTGGTGCTCCAAGATTTCTTCTTTTATCATTACCTTTCTGTTTGAAGAACCTTTTTTTAACCGTTCTTTAACGATTGCTCTGATAGAAAAAAATATATATTTTTTTAAATCTAAGAATGTCTTTATTCCCTCTTTATTCTGGAGAGTTTCACCAAATATAGAATTTGTGGTTGACCTTACTTTCAATACTTGAAAAACATTCCATGTCCTTCTGCCTTAAGTGGTTTTAGATGAGAAATCTGCTGTCATTCACTTTAATGTGCCCGAGGTAACACATGCTTTCTATCTGGCTGCTTTCAATAATTTTGCTTTGTCTTTTGTTCTCAAAAATTTAATTATGATGCATTTGTCATGAATTAGGGGAGTTTATTGTATTTGGATCACTCAACATCTTGAATGTGTAGGTTTATTTCTTTAATCAAATTTGGAAAAAAAACCAGCCATTATTTCTTTGAATATTCTTGCAGCCTAGTTCTTTTCTATCAATGATACCAATATTGGCTCTTTTATTATTTATTGTTCTAAAGATCCCTGATGCTCCTTTTTTCCTGCTCATCTTTTCCTCTCTGTTGTTGAGATTGCTTAAATTTTATTATCTGTCCTCAAGTTTACTGATTCTATTCTCAATTATTTTCACCTTACCATTGAAGCCATGTTCTGTGTTTTTATGTTATTATTTTTTTTTGGTTCCATAATTTCCTATTTTGAATAACTCCAGTTTTTTTCCCTCAGGTTACTTTTTTGTCCATTTGTTTTAAAATAATTTGCAATTATTTGTTGAAGCACTTTTATGATGACTGCTTTAAAATCCTTGTCAGATAATTCCAGTATCTGATTCATATAAGTATTGGCATCAGTTAATTGCTTGTTGTCATTAAAGTTATAATTTACCTCTGTGTGTGTGTGTGCACACACAAAGTGTTATTTTCCTCACAGCATGGATATTTTTTTTCTAGTGGGAATTCTGGATTCTATTTAAATCTTTAATTTTGAGTTTAACATACAGTATTTGGCCAACATTTTGGACTTCCAATGATAAATTTTCAGAGCCTTTGCAGTGTTATTATTTCTGTTTGATTTATCTGATGTTGCTGGGGCTCCCACTGTTCCCTGATCTTCCTGCCCGTGGGAATGGAAATAATTTCCCCAGGCTGACACACCTGGTAGCCTTGGATACAGAAAAAGAATCTCCAGCTCACAGGAACAAAGAGGCTACCTAGGCTTGGCTGTTTCTCATGGCAGGATTGCTCCTGTTCTTGTCACCTGGTCTGTACACATGGGAAAGGGAAATATGGGGTGCAAGAGTAACAGAGAGGTTTCCCATGCATGCCACATATTATGGTATGATTTGTTCTGTGTCTGGAGGATAGAGAGCACCTCCTGAGCTTACTACTATTGTTGCAAAATCCGCTTGATAATGATGTCTGGTTGCTTCTTGTTTCTGTATAGGGAATTTGGGTCTCAGACCCAGGTATAGGGGTAGGGGAGAAAGAAGAGAGCTTACCCTTTCAGTGAGGCTCCCAATTAACACCTCTTGCCAGTGCTACCAGGCTCACAAATTTGTTGGTAGAATTCCTGTTCATTCTTAGGGTCATCTTCAATTGCTAAGTTGGAGATGACAAAACATGAGGCCTGGGCCACCTTGTTCTGCTCTGTGAGAGTGGTGAGACACCAGATGCTGTGTTGTTCCTTTAGTCCTGAGATCTCTAACCAGTTCATCTAGTCATTGAACCTTTCAGAGTTCTCCTTTGGTTGTCTCCTGACATGTTTCCAGGATTTAGAATTCCACTTAGCATAGAAGAGTCTATACCATGTTGTCTGGACATCAAGTGCTTTTGAATATTTTAGGTACAACAAGACTTATCTCTTCTTTCCACATTTTCTAAGGAAGGGGCAGAAAATAAATAAGACCAGCATATCTGATCTTTAAATATGTCTACTGATCCAGGTACTTATTTCTGCTACTTCTTCATGCCCCACTATAATTTAAAATATAATGATTAAAACCACAAGAACAGTGGAGATAATTTAAAAATATTGATAAGTGAACTCAGATCCTGTATCCTTGATTATGTTTGATTATGAAGAATTCTACAGCTTCTCCAATATTTAATTCTTCATCATTACTTTACTTTTTATCATTCATACATCGAATTATGTAGGAAACATAATTAGAATGTCTGTATCAACCTGTGTATTAGTAACCAGTCTATCTGAACTGTTTATTTATATTAACACTATATTTTATTTACTTTTACAATCATGTAAATAATAAATCCAAGGTGACATATTTTTCAAAAAAAGAAGAAATAAAAATAAGAAGTTATTGTAAAGCAGATTACAAAATAGTTTTTATGTTTTTTGAGATCATACATATGTGTGAATGTGTGGTTGTAAGAGTGTACTGTTTGTAATATACCTAATAGATTTATCTTATTTTTATGTTATTTAAATATTTACTGTTTATAAATTTGACCTGTTATAGACTAAATAAATAGGGAATAATCATATTCTCAAGTGTGATAGTTAATTTTATGGGTCAACATAGTTAGGCATGCCACCCAGATATTGAATCAAATGACAATCTAGATGTCACTGTTAGGGTATTTCTTAGATGAAACTATCATTTAAATCAGTGGACTTTGAATAACGCAATTACCTACTACAACATGAGTGGACCTCATCCAATCCGTTGAAGGCCTTAATATAAAAAGACTGAGGTCCTTCTATTACAGGGAATTCTGCCTCCAGACTGTTTTAGGACTTGAGCTACAACATCAAATCTTCCCTGGGTCTCTGGCCTGCTAGTCTGCCCTGAAGATTTCAGACTTGTCTGTCTCCACAACTGTGTGAAATTATTCCTCAAAATAAATCTTTATCTGTCTCTCTCTGTCTCTCTCTTTGTCTCTGTCTGTCTGTCTCTCTCTCTCTCTCTCTCATCCGTGTATATACATATATACACAGCAAACAGAGAGATCTTGACCTTGGCCACATACATGTGGGAATGGAGTGCCAATTCTCTTGTAAGATCGTAAGGATACTGCTATATCAAGTATAAACCTAGTTGTGGGTTCTAAATTCTAGTTTAAGTATTTTGGGGAGAATGATGGGTAGAATAATATAATATTCCATTTTTGATGTGAGTCTTAAGCTATGTTCTTCAGTACAGGTCAGATATTAAATATTATACTCCCTTGGCAACACATATAATCTCTATTACCCATTTCTTTGTTGGTTAGAAATTGGAAGAAATTTATTGTTTTTCTAATATTCCAATAAAATTTCCTTTAAGATTAAATATAGGGATAGATATTTTGAATTGAAGCATCATGTGGAGAGGTTAAGGCTCTTTGGTTTATGGTGATTGCAGCATATTGAAAAAGGCTTATATTGAAAAAACAGACATTTTCATTTTCCTTTAGGACTCTCATCAACATTGTTGGACATAAATGAGTGAGAATTAAATATATATATGTAGGATTTAGAAGATAGATAAGAATGTATATATTAATATATATATATATATATGGAGAGAGAGAGAGAGAGGATTGCGTGCCACAAGAGTTGGATTATTATTGTAGGAATTTTTCATGTTCTATTATTTGGTACCGTTTAAAGATGAATGTTATTCTGTCATCAAAACCATAATACCAAAATCAACTGTCCCTCATTTAGTTAGCTGATTCACTTTGTTGTATGGCAGAAACTAACACAACATTATAAAGCAATTATATTCCAATAAAAATGTTTAAAAGAAATTTAAAAACTAGGGACAAATTATCCCAGTAGCTATGCCTAGATTTTGACCTCTATATATCTAGCCTAAATTCTAACTGCTATCACCATTGTATATATTTGGTCCTATATATTGATAACCCAGATTATGGTGAATTTTATAAAGCACTGAGTAAAATGTACAAAAAGCATTTTTATAAAAGAATTTCATCACACAAGTTGACTAAAGTGAAGGAAAATTTTAATGATATTTTCACAATCCAATGGGCATTATATTAGTAAAGGAAGCATATAATCAGTAAAGAAAGTCTGTACTTCTGTACTTGAAATGCCTTAATAGTGGGATTCAGGTTGGCATGGGAACAGTGCAAAAATGTTAAGCAACAAACAAACAAGAAAGTAAAGTCTGTTTCAAATGAACATTAAAAAAAATAAGGTTCAGGAGATGGCGGTAGCATTAGAAAGAACAAAGAACAAATCTGGTTAGTATATTTTAAAAGAGAGGGACTTACTCAAGAGGAGTTCTGAAGTATTAGGGTCCAAACTAAACATTCATGAAAAGAACCACGGGAGTAATCAAAAGATAGCCTACCTTAAATATGTAATTAAATAATTTTGAGATTGATAAAAAGCAACATATCTTATGCATTACAAAATATTATAGGATCCGGAAGGAAGAATGAGCTCCAAACAAGTGGCAAAAATTAAGAGACTAGCTTACTTTTTTGTTTAGTTTATTTTTTAAGTAATTGGGGTGATTTCTACAGAGAAAGTCTGACTTAGGACATTCTTATGAGTTTACAAATAGAGAAGCAATACTAAAAAATATAGTAGGGAATTTATTTTGAATTAGTGGAATAACTAAAAAAGACTTAATTAGATATTTAAATAAAATATTTTTAAAATAATTTTGAAGTGGCAATTATTGTAGATGAGAAAGTTGTAAAATGTATTATAAAAGAACAGGTGCCAGAACTGTATGAAATTAGAGCTCTAAGAAAAACAAACAGACAAACAATGACCCTTCCAGCAATTGAAGGCTGGCTAAGCAGGACCACAATGGTTAGATGTTGAACTGGGTACATGATAACACCTGGGTGGAATTACTCTCTTCAGAAGACTGACTTTGGAATTAATTTTTTGACTACATGGATGTTTTGAATGAACTCAGACTGACCCACTTATTAGTATGACTGAGATCTCACTAGGCTGAATGTGAGGACTAGTTCAAGAAAATAAGATGAGGATGACTTTTCAATGCTCAAGGTTTTAGTTACAGATACAAATGACAGAGTCGCCAAAAGAGAAGATAAAAGTAATGTAGATGATGGGGAACCAATTATTTGAACAATGACAGGGAACAAAAAGAAGAACAAATGGGACTGTGAAAATTCATAGATCAAGGTAGATCATATTCAACTCCACTTCACCTCTACAGCAGAGAGGACTGAATAGTATTAGTTATTTTCCAGTTTTAGGAGAAAGCAGCTGTGAAGTATGGCAATGGAGATACCAGATGGGAGAGTGATATAATACATGATATAATGAAACTAGGGCAATCTTGTTCTCTAAGGGGTTGTTCTCAAACAGAAACTATGAGACTTATGATACTGCAATATCAAGCAACTGGGACTGAAAACTTTTGAAATAAAAATTTTAGAGGAAACTCTCAGCATTCCTCACAACAGGATGAAGAGGAATCAGTTGAGTCTTAAATGACTGTGATGTTTCTCTCCATTTTCCTGTTTCCTTCAATGTCTTATCAATTTTATATTCAGCAGATACATTACTTATTACAAGAAATTTCATGAAAGATCTCCATTGTTGATGTTATGGTTTGTGTTGTAGAACGTTCCACTTTTTCAGACTAATTTTTCCCCAAGATGGTCTGATATTGGCATTTCAAACCCCAGTCCTTTTTCCCTTTTTACTGCTAGGTATAATCTTTCTATTATTGTATTTTGAAACAGAGTCACTTTGTATTAAAAAACAGCATCTCATGTATACAGCAAATTGTTAGGTTTTTTTTTGACGCGCCAACCATTTTTCCTCTAAATAATTCTAATCAACTCCATAAAGGCCAAGAGTAAGGGATATAGCTTCTTTACCCTGTTTTGATGGCTTCACATTTGTGTGTGTATATAGATAATGACATAATAGTTTGATAAAACATGTCAGATCACAATCTACATACCACTCTGCAGCATGTTTATACTTAATACTTATGAAGTTTCCCCACGTTAGAGTAATCTGTAAACCCTTCTACTTAATAATTGTATAAGAGGTCATAGTCTGTATTTTACTTAATTTATATAACTGGTTTCTACAAATCAACATTTAGCATATTTGAAATTACTAATTTTGAATATCTGTCAGTTGTACCTTTTTCCCAGCTTTCATTTTCAAATTTTTAAAGTTGTTTTTTAATATTTATCTATGTGTTAAGCAGCATATACCTAGAATGAAGCTTTTACCAATTCTCAAATGTCTGATTTTTCATAAGAAAATACAGTCCATTAAAAGTTCTTGTGACAAGTCACATGTTTCTAAAATTTCCTTTTGTTGTTGATAATCTTTTCTCTTTGCCATCCTTTTAAGTTTGTTACTTTCCTTTTTAAAATATTCTTACTTTTGTTAAATTATTAAGCTGATTTCTTCTTGTTTATTCCACCAGAAGTGTAAAATTTGTATATATGCTTTACATTGTTTTAGTGGCTATCTTGATAATTTTATAACAAATAAAATAGCATTTTTAAGTTGAGGTCAGCATCTATATAGACTTCATATGAAAGATAAGAATCTTAATCTTCTTTGTTCTTTCCCTCATCATACTTCTACCACATTGGATAAATAGATCATTCTGAATCATAGTTATAGAATGATGTTAATGTGCACTCACACACATACATGCACACACGCACATACACTCAATGGATTTAATTAAATATATAGCTTTTTTTCTCACCACTTTAATCTTTCCCTATGTCATCCTCTTCCTTGGATACATTTCACACTTGGCTGTAGTGATATTTGGATGGCCCAATTTCCAAGTGATCTTTGGATGGCACAATTTGCAAGTCATTTCACGTACAAAAACATATTTATTTTTCTCTTCATTGAAATATTAACTTGGATGGCTATTTATTTCTAGGTTTAAAACTGCCATGCACAAATGTATGGCAATATCAAACTTAAGAAAAAAAATCCATCTCTCCAGCAAGAGTATAGTTTAAAATTTTTAGACTACCCAATATACAATTTTATTCATAGAAACAAAAAAAGGTAATGCATATTTATAATGTTAAAATCACTAATTTTGTAACAAACATTTTAAACAACATATTACAAAAAACAGTTTAGTTTGAAATACTACTTTCTTACACTCTTGTTTTCTTAAATAGCTTGGATTTCCATTTTCAAAGGTAGCTTTAATGTTAGTGTTTGTCTTTACTAGAGATTCTTTTTGAGTAAGATCATTTCATTTTATTTTATTTTACTTTTTTAATATCTTTATTGGAGTATAATTGCTTTACAATGTTGTGTTAGCTTCTGCTGTATAACAAAGTGAATCAGCTATGCATATACATATATCCCCATATGCCCTCCCTCTTGAGCCTCCCTCCCACCTGCCCTATCACACCTCTCTAAGTGGTCATGAAGCACCGAGTCGATCTCCCTGTGCTATGCTGCTCCTTCCCACCAGCCAACTATTTTACATATGGTAGTGTATATAGGTCGATGCTACTCTCACTTTGCCCTCCCAGCCCATGTCATCAAGTCCATTCTCTATGTCTACCTCTTTATTCCTGTACCTCTTTTTTTTTTTTTTTTTTAGTTTCCATATATATATGTTAGCATATGGTATTTGTTTTTTCTCTTTCTGACTTACTTCACTCTGTAGGACAGACTCTAGGTTTATCCACCTCCCTACAAATAACTCAGTATCATTTCTTTTTATGGCTGAATAATATTGCATTGTATATATGTGCAACATCTTCTTTATCCATTCATCTGTTGATGGACACTTGGGTTGCTTCCATGTCCTGTCTACTGTAAATAGTGCTGCAATGAATATTGTGGTGCATGTCTCATTTTGAATTATGGATTTCTCAGGGTATATGCCCAGTAGTGGGATTGCTGGGTGACATGGTAGTTCTATTTTTAATTTTTTAAGGAACCTCCATACTGTTTTCCATAGTGGTTGTATCAATTTACATTCCAACCAGCAGTGCAAGAGGGTTCCCTTTTCACCACACCCTTTCAGCATTTATTTTTTCTAGCTTTTTTGATAATGGCCATTCTGACCAGTGTGAGATGATATCTCATTGTAGTTTTGATTTGCATTTCTTTAATAATTAGTGATGTTGAGCATCTTTTCATGTGCCTCTTGGCCAACTGTATGTCTTCCTTGGTGAAATGTCTATTTAGGTCTTCTGCCCATATTTTAACTGGATTGTTTGTTTTTTTGATATTGAGCTCCCTGAGCTGTTTGTATATTTTAGAGATTAGTTCTTTGTCTGTTGTTTCATTTGCAAATATTTTCTCCCATTCTGAGGGTTGTCTTTTTGTCTTGTTTATGGTTTCCTTTGCTGTGCAAAAGCTTTTAAGTTTAATTAAGTCCCATTTGTTTATTTTTGTTTTTATTTCTGTTACACTAGGAGGTGGGTCAAAAAAGATCTTGCTGTGGTTTATGTCAAAGTGTGTTTTTCCTATAAAAATTTTATAGTGTCTGGTCTTACATTTAAGTCTTTAATCCATTTAGAGTTTATTTTTGTGTATGGTGTTAGGGAGTGTTCTAATTTCATTCTTTTACATGTAGCTGTCCAGTTTTCCCAGCACCACTTATTGAAGAGGCTGTCTCTTCTCCACTGTATGTTCTTGCCTCCTTTGTCATAAATTAGGTGCCCATATCTGTGTGGGTTTATCTCTGGGCATTCTATCCTGCGCCATTGTTCTATATTTCTGTTTTTGTGCCAGTGCCATACTGTCTTCATTACTGTAGCTTTGTGGTATAGTTTGAAGTCAGGGAGCCTGATTCCTCCAACTCTTTTTTTCATTCTCAAGATTGCTTTGGCTCTTCAGGGTTTTTTGTGTTTCCATACGAATTGTAAGATTTTTTGTTCTAATTCTGTGAAGAATGCCATTGGTAGTTTGATAGGGATTGCATTGACTATGTAGATTGCTTTGGGTAATATAGTCATTTTCACAATATTGATTCTTCCAATCCAAGAACATGGTATATTTCTCCATCTGTTTATGTCATGTTTGATTTCTTTCATCAGTGTTTTATAGTTTTCTGAGTACAAGTCTTTTGCCTCCTTAGGCAGATTTTTTCCTAGGTATTTTATTCTTTTTATTTCAATGGTAAATGGGAGTGTTTCCTTAATTTCTCTTTCTGATTTTTCGTTGTTGGTGTATAGGAATGCCATAGATTTCTGTGCATTAATTTTGTATTCTGCAACCTTACCAAATTCATTGACTATTTCTAGTAGTTTTCTGGTGGCATCTTTAGGATTTTCTATGTATAGTGTCATGTCATTGGAAAATAGTGACAGTTTTACTTCTTTTCCAATTTGTATTCCTTTTATTTCTTTTTCTTCTCTGATTGCTGTGGCTAAGACTTCCAAAACTATGTTGAATAAGATTGGTGAGAGTGGATATCCTTTTCTTGTTCCTTATCTTAGTGGAAATGCTTTCGGTTTTTCACCATTAAGTATGATGCTTGCGGTGGGTTTGTCATATATGGCCTTTATTTTGTTGAGGTAGGTTCCCTCTATTCCCAGTTTCTGGAGAGTTTTTATCATAAATGGGTGTTGAATTTTGTCAAAAGCTTTTTCTGCATCTATTGAGATGATCATATGGTTTTTATTCCTTAATTTGTTAATGTGATATATCACATTGATTGATTTGCATATATTGAAGAATCCTTGCCTCCCTGGGATAAATTCCACTTGATCATGGTGTATGATCCTTTTAATGTGCTGTTGGTTTCTGTTCGCTAGTATTTTTTTCAGGATTTTTGCATCTATGCTTATCAATGATATTGGTCTATAATTTTCTTTTTTTGTGATATCTTTTTCTGGTTTTGGTATCAGGGTAATGGTGGCTTCATAGAATGAATTTGGGAGTGTTTCTCTCTCTGCAATTTTTAGGAAGAGTTTGAGAAGGATCGGTGTTAGCTCTTCTCTAAATGTTTGATACAATTCACCTGTGAAGCCATCTGGTCCTGGACTTTTGTTTTTCGGAAGATTTTTAATTACAGTTTCAATTTCATTACTTGTGATAGGTCTGTTTATATTTTCTAATTCTTCCTGGTTCAGTTTTGGAAAATTGTACCTTTCCAAGACTTTGTCCATTTCTTCATGGTTGTCCATTTTATTGGCATATAGTTATTTGTAGTAGTCTCTTATAATCCTCTGTATTTCTGCAGCCTACAGAGGAATATGTCCAAACTTATTTATTTTTAATGAATTTGGACAGATTCCTCTGTAGGCCTCTAAAATATCTTTAAATGTATGTTTTTCCAAACTAATGTCTCTTTAATAGCCATTATTTGTCTGTTAAAAGTGAAGCAATTGAGAGTGTCCCATAATATTTAAACTATTTTAGTTAATATAAACTAGTTAGTAAATACTTTGCTCATTATCTTTGGTGCATTTTTATGTTTGTTTGTTGCAACAAACTATGCAAGTACAAATTTTTTCTTCATTTTGCTCAGTTCTCAATGATTCCTTCCCATGTAATCAATTTTCTCTTTATTTTTTTCAGGTCTAACAATTTTTTTATTTTTTTTAACTTACCCACCTGTTCTCTTTTTCCTACTAAAACTCTTATTAGTGTGACTCCCGAAATTTAGAACTACCTTCCATTTCTCACTACTTTTTCCCTGTGCTTTAATCTTTCTTGCCCTTTTGTACTCTTTTACTTTTTTTTTTTTTTTTTCCTGGTGAGATCCTAAAAATACTTCTACCTGCTACTTGAACTGAACCACTTTGGCTTCTTGTATATTAACTAAAATTTTCTGGTTGTTTTGTTTCCTTTTTTCTTTCCTTCCTCTCTCCCTCCCTTCCTTCCTTCTTTCTTTTATTTTCATAACATTTAAATTTTTGAGGTTTTTAGAATACAGATGTTTATTAGTTGTTTCAGTTCTTTGTTTTCTTCCTCAAATTCCCCCAAATTGCTGTATCATCTAATTCCGTAGTGAAGTCTGTCAATCATCTTTATTGCAAAGGCACCTCTCTTTTTCTATAGTTACCATGAATACTCACGTTATTATTTCTTCTATTTGTTGAAAATATTTCCTAAATTAGCATTGATTTCTGCAATATACTAATGATCCTATAATGAATTATATATATTATCTGGGAATCTTCTTTGCCTGTTAGTTTTATGTAACTAATACCTGTGACTGCAACACGTGTGCCAAGTGCACCAGGAAATCTTTTATTCTGGGTGTAGATTCTCTTCATTCTTTCAAGAGGTTAGTACTTATTTGGAATACCACCCTGCCTCTATTGTTATACTTAGTGTTCTCACTCCTTTAGCTCATGGTCAGAGGTGGTAAAGTCCAACATTAGGCCATTATCCAAGGATGAATGATGCATGCTAATGAAATGGAGCAGGACCCTATCTTTCTTCCCCACCCCTTTCCCTCAAGCTGCCTTTTGTCTGTAGAAAAACTTTAGCCAAAGAATAAGTTTAATCTGAGAAGAGAGAAAATGCAGAAGCCAAGGAAAGCAGTCAAACAGGACAAAATAATAGTAGTTTCATCCTTAAATAAAGTCAAGAACCTTTAGTTCCTCTTCAAGGGCTATAAATAATATTCTGAGCCATATCCTTTGAGCTTTATTGTAGATACTGAAATCCCCACCAGATGGAAGAAGTTAACTACATGATGACCAGACTGTAGCTATGACATAATTTGCCACAATTCCAAGAACGGACCTCAAGGAAATGGGAAAAAAATTGACCCTGGAACTGAAGGTTAACTGTACTTAAAACAATCAAGATGATGCTGATTAGACCACTGCATGACCAATTTCAAGATGACTATCGGAGCTGAGTATGCGGTTTCTGTATGTAGCTCCCCTCCCTCTGTCAATACACCCCTGAAACTCCCCTTTAAAAGCTCTTGCCCACTGATTGTCAGTAGGGGGAGTCTGCCCTTGGACAGGAGTCCACCCTCTCCTCCTGGTTGCCAGCTTCTGAAATAAAGCGAGCTTTCCTTTCCACCAACCTTTCCTCTTGAGAATTGGCTTTAGAGCCGTGAACAGCCAGACCTCACTTTCAGTAACACTAAGAAGGAATAACTTAACAGAAAACATCAGGTGAGATGACCACCTCAACACCACCTCCTAACGGGGCCTCAAGAAGATGATGGGTTGTCATCTCCAAAGAGATGCAGCAAATGTGAGAGTTTGGACTAGGGAAACGACAGTATCTCAGGGGCTGACAATGCATGGAGAAACATATGAGCAAAGTGCCTGAGAGTAGCCACAGGACTACACAAAATAATGGCAAGTCTGTCACTGCAATTAAAATGCAGCAGCATTCCAGCTTCTGAAGATATTGTTACAAAACTAGAGGCAGCCAAGAATTTAACAGGGAATCTAAGGTTTCAAAATATATGCAAATCAAAAACAAACAAACATAAAGACGAATATCAGTACCATGAAAAAACAATTAAATCAGCAAATGTTAAATACATACACACACAATAAAGGAAATACAATTAAAAGGTAACTAGGAAAAACTACTTTCCATGTTAACACGCTCATTTTTGTAAGTGTGGAAACCACAAACATGAACCATAAGTAATAAATTTAGATGAAGAGTTAATAAGAGTTCTTGGCAACAAACAAAAGATAATTATGAAAATAATTATCCCAACTATTCAGGTTGGATACATGTGAAACAAAAACAAAATAGTTCCTGGAAGATGGTGACCAAAATTTATCTGAGAATGCAGCCCCCAAATCAATGACAATTATCAAATAAAAATAAATTAAATGAAATAAAGAACATATCAAGACTCTTAAAATTCCTTTCTTAAGAATTCCATTAGTTTTTATTAGAAAATATAGAATCGATGTATTATTTAATAAAACAGTAGCCAACATATGTCCTCAGATTAGCGACCCAGCCTATATTCATCAGGACTTTTAAAAGGCAAAGCCAGTTAAAAGAGTTATAATAACAGTAAATTAAACAAAATTAAACAACATACTATTAGAGGCAATGCCAGGAATAACAGCCAGGCCTTTGCCTCTTGGATCAATTCTCTGTTCAACTTTATGAGATTCTTAATTCCATTCAACAAAAATATATTAAGCACTTTTTATGTGCTCATAACCATATTAATTACTGTATGAAATGATATGAAATAAGATTGGATTTAAATGCACTAGAAAGAGAAGTAAGTAAAATATAGTTTAAGTAAAACATGAGTATAAACAATTTTTTTTATGGGTAATCAGAGAGGATTTTACATGATCTCCATGTGATGGTTTGAAGGAACAATCTCTGTAACTCACATGTCTCTTAACTCATTTATTCTATCTAGCAGTCAATAAATACATTTCAAAATCATATGTCAATGTAAAAAAGAAGCAAAGGCTAATTTCACTAGGAAGCATCTCTGGCTAGAAAGGTAGGACATGGATGGGTACATAAAAATTCTTTTTAAGATATTACTGATTATTAGTCAACCAAATTTTCCTTAATAAAAATCTATATTATTCATTCTTAAATACAACTACACTCAGCATTAGAATATTTAATTCTAAAATAAAACAATTCAATGACCTCCAGCTTTTCTCCAATGCAAACTCACATATGTGGAAAGAGATTACTATATGTGTATGACACATGGAGGCAGAAAAATGTGTCATTTCTTACTCTGAAAGAAATTATATTAAAGACTTTCAAACATTCAGGTTAAATAACCAATTTCATTTTTGAGTCCAAGGTTTTCCTGGGCTCACAAATAAAGCCCTTAGAGATATTTATACAAATATGGGGAACTTAGTCTTCCAAATTTCCCCTGGGCACATACTTTCTCTGCTTTTACTAGGAACTGATATGGGGAACATGTGAGTTATTCTAGAAGGTGGCATTTTAGTTACCAATATCAGCAACTTTACAATTACTACTTTTCATTGCTGGCAAGAGCTTAATGTTTAGGGGAGATAGTATCCTCACTTTTATTGATTAGATTGTATAATAATCTACCAGTTTAATAGAGGTATGGTGAAACCTCTATGTCTCAACCCCAGATTTCAAAGGGCTTTTGAGGAAGGAAGTAAAACTGACTCTCAGGATTGAACTCATAGCTAGAAGAATGGAAGCATTTATAATTGAAGCTGCAGTGCTGTTACCAATATCTTCTGGGAAAACACTCTGACATTTTCCATGAAATGATTAGCCCGTTATCTTCCTAGAAGTGGGCTGGAGGCCCCCAAATAGCACATTTATTCTGCTTGCTTAAGGATCTATAGTTCAAACTCGAACATTAAAAAGGTTGTTATGCAGCACAGAGCCTCAAATCATATTCTCATTTTCCACTTCAAAGCTATGGCGTAAAAGTTGTCACTGTTAATTGCTTCTTAAGTTTCTGTTTAAAATGTAGGGTGAGATGTTTGAAAAGAAAAGGTTTTACTCTTCAGGGCAACTAGTACACTTTGCAATCATACATTAAATAATAATGATAAATAATGCATTTCTCTTATCTTCATTTGTAAATGAACAGTATATGAAAATATATTGCCATTATTTTAGAAGAGTAAGATTATGTTATTTTTTTTTAATGAAGAGAGAAAGCACTTTGCAGTAATTTTTAAAGGTGGATTTATTTTTACCTTTTTTTGCCACAAAAATTTCCTCCTGTCCTCTTTTTTTGGTGATAAAAACACTTAATATTTATCTATCTACTTATGTATCTTATTTTTTGACCAAAATTCTTACTATTTGATTGAAATGTGTCCTTCTAAATTTATGTAAATATAACCACTTTTCTACTTCACCTTCTCTTTTAACCTTAATACAGATATTTTTTTGAATTTTTTATCCTATTGAACAAGCTTACTGTCAGGCCAACATTACATTATGATTGCTTTAAAAGCCAATTTATTGATTATAGGTGACATTAATACAAGTGTAGATCATGATGAAATGATGAATTATATTGCATTGCACATAGGTGACATTTGTAGTTTTCATTTAAATCTGCATTACATAAAATTGATAAAACTATTTTAAAATTATCAATATCAGCTGTGCCGCCAATGTATTTACATTTTCCTTTTCATGTAAATCATTTCACCAGTTCGAATACTTAGCTGCAAGCAATAAAACATCTTATTAAAAGTGGATTACAGTAAGACATATAATCGTTTCACTAACACTATAACTGGAGGTAGGTATTTCCAGATTAATTTCAATTTCCATCCTCAACATATCAACAATATCTCCTTTTGTTCATATAATGATGGCAGAAATATTCAACATCAAACCCACTCTAGGCACTGTCCAAAGCAAAAAATCTTTCTTTTTCTCTGTTTTTTCATGAGGAGCATCTTTTCCAGAAACATTTTACCACATGGATCTCTCAAAATAATTGGTCATGATTGGGTCACATAGGCAAACTGTAGGTACAGGGACCCTAAAAAGTGAGTTTTTAGCACATTTGACCTCTACTTTGGGGAACTGATTCTGTTAGCTAGGAATAAGGGAGTCAAGTTTTGCTATTGGATAGACAGTCAATAGTGACTGCCACAATAACGACCTTCATATAACAATGAGGAAACTGAGGCTGAGGGAGATTAAGATCAATCATATAATATTTTTTTTAAAAAATCAGATTTGTCCAGATCCAAAGTCTATGCTCTTCCCATATCACAATGTTACCCTCCATCATGTTAATCATAACATCAAATCTGGGCAGGGACAAATGTATGTATTTAGCTTGTGCAAAGAAAAATTAAATAAATATCTTCCATTTAGTTTTAAAATTTTTATACAAAAGGGGAAAATTCAGACTTTTTCTTTGTTATCGTAATTTTTAGAAGGTGTACCAATTGATAAAAGTTAGATTTACAAAATCAGATTTTAAGTTACCCTATGAATACATAAAATTCTCTATCAGTGAAACAAACTGCCACCAAATTTAACGTAACTATTTTTCAAACAACTCAAAATAAATGGCACATATATACAATGGAATATTACTCAGCCATAAAAAGTAACAAAATTGTTATCTGTAGTGAGGTGAATGGACTTAGAGTCTGTCATACAGAGTGAAGTAAGTCAGAAAGAGAAAAACAAATACCGTATGCTAACACATATATATGGAATCTAAAAAAAAAAAAAAAATGGTTCTGATGAACCTAGGGGCTGGACAGGAATAAAGACGCAGATGTAGAGAATGGACTTGAGGACACGGGGAGGGGGAAGGGTAAGCTGGGACAAAGTGAGAGAGTAGCAGTGACATATATACACTACCAAATGTAAAATAGATAGCTAGTGGGAAGCAGCTGCATCCCACAGAGAGATCAGCTCAGTGCTTTGTGTCCACCTAGAGGTGTGGGGTAGGGAGGGTGGGAAGAAGATGCAAGAGGGAGAAGATATGGACATATATGTATACATATAGCTGATTCACTTTGTTATACAGCAGAAACTAACACAGCATTGTAAAACAATTATACTCCAAAAAATATGTTAAAAAAAAAACCTATGCTAACTAATTCAGCAATAGTACCCTATAGTGCCTTTACCTCTTCTGTTTCAATGACCACAGCTTCCACATCCGTGACCACAGTATGAATTTTAGCATGATTTTCCATGCTTAAAACCATAAGCTCTGATATCCTTTCCTCTTACTTTTATAGTTCATTCAGTTTCTACTCCTTTTAGTCTTCTAGTACATTGATGCACAGTTTTCTTCAAAACTATCACTGTTTCCTTGCATGCATTTTCTTTCCTATGCAATCTGTATAGTGTTCTCCAACAACCCAAAAATTATGTTGTTCACCCTCTCCAATTCATTTTTTCCCTGTTTTTCTGCTATATACACCCAACAGAACACCAATTCCTGTATAATGAAGCCATTCACCCTGCATAATTCAGGAATCAGCTCCTGAACACTTCTGGAAAAAAAGCACTCTACTACGTATGTATGTATGCATTTTCAATCATTAATAAAGTGCAGAATTATTTTACATTTGAACTAATTGTTTTATTCCCTAAAACAGCTACTGAGAGAGAGAGAGAGAGTGAGGGAGAGAGAGAGAGAGAGAGAGAGAGAGAGAGAGAGAGAGAGAAAGAATATGGTAGTGGTTAAAATCATTGAATTTAGAGCCAGACTTCCTGGTTATAAATCTATTTTAAGCAAATTATTTACCACTGTATGCCTTGATTTTCTCACCTATAAAATGAGGAATTAATATTAATAGTATCTACTTCAGGGAAATGAAAGTAACTAATATAAAATGTTTAGAAAATGTTTGGCACATAGTAAGGACACTGTAAGTTGAAAATCTATTTTGTTGTTGCTGTATCTAGTACTCCTACATCCCTTTGGTAATAGTACTCCCTTTCTTGCAATGATATAAGGCAATATCAATCATTTTTCTAGTGGTTGATAGTGAATCTAGTGGTTGATAGTGAATCTAGAAAAGCACTCTAACTGCTTCTCTAGTCCATAGACTATGCAGCTGTAATTCCATGGAATATTTTAGTATGACTAATATAGTTTCAACTTCTAAAACAAAAGTTCAAACAACAGTGGCTTAAACAAAAGCTGACTATATTTCAGTTCCATAACTGTTCAAGATATATCAGGATTGATATGACATATCCATTGTGTTACTGTCTTGAACTCTAACTTAAAATTTTGAGACTTCCATCTCATATTCTAAAAGATCTGGTTCAGCTTCTGTTATCTTGTTCATTTTCAGTGAATTGCTCTTTCTAAATATAAAATAATAATACAATCTCCTTGAAAATAATCCTCCAACTCCTTGCACTCTGCTCATACTAATAATCCTATATGTATCTATTTCTAGCCCTACCACATTCTATCCAGTTTCAGGGGTGAAAAACGTTCTTTCTCAGGAGAAAAAATATCATTTCTCTGCTTGTACTGTAAATATCCTTATGTTCCCTTCTTATTGGCCTTGCTGCATCAATTATATTCTGCTCTTGTACCTCCAAAAGATAAATTTCTTGTTTCTTCCCCATTAGCAAATGAAGGAGTTTCTATTTCTCCCCTTTGTTTCTAGCCACATCTGCTTCAACATCTCATGTCTCCTTAGTACTCTTCTTGAACTAGGAGAATATATCCTTCATCTGTATCTTCTAACCTCACAGTTACTTAATGATGCATTGCAATCTGTCTGCTGCCTCCAGCACACACTGAAAACTTTCTTCTCAAGGAAGTCATCAAAGACTCTAAAAATGCAAAAATCAATCATATTTGAATTTCTTATTGTTTTTTAATGTTTTTCAGTTCTAGTCTATTTTTTTAATTAATTTATTTGTTTGTTTTTATTTTTGGCTGTGTTGGGTCTTCGTTGTTGTGTGTGGGCTTTCTCTAGTTGTGGTGAGCGGAGGCTACTCTTCGTTGTGGTGCATGGGCTTCTCCTTGCGGTGGCTTCTTTTGTTGCAAAGCGTGGGCTCTAGGCACTCAGGCTTCAGTAGTTGTGGCACGCAGTCTCAGTAGTTGTGGCTCTCAGGCTCTAGAGTACAGGCTCAGTAGTTGTGGCACACGGGCTTAGTTGCCCTGTGGCATGTGTGATATTTCTGGGCCAGGGCTCGAATCCATGTTCCCTGCATTGACAGGGGGATTCTTAACCACTGCACCACCATGAAAGCCCAGTTCTAGTCTATTGACTTTATTCTTGAAACTTTGCCCTAGTTTCAGACAGAACTTTTTGTTTTCTAACACTTAACCAACCTCTACGTTGCTTTCCCTCTTGAGCACTATCTCTTCCTCTGCTTGTGTGGTAAAGATGATGTTTACTAAATTCAGACTTATACCTTTTCTCAAGTCTTACACCTTTGCCACATTCTCTCTCACCTTTGTCAAATACCAGGATGGACTCTTCTCTTTCAGTATCTCTAGAGAGTGCCTGGCAAGAAATTATCTAATAAATATTTTTTCACTGAATGGATACATGAATCAATCAATCAGTCAATTTTAAGGAAGATGTTGTTTTTAATAAGTGGGAATTGGCATTAGACCAGAGTTCAAATTCTGACACAAATTAGACACATGTGTTGAATGAGAAAAGTAGACCAACTGTATAGCAATAAGAAATTCTTGCAACTGAATTAAACTGGAGGACTTACACCCAATTTAAAGGTACATCTTTTAAGTGCCAAAAAGTTACTTTCATGAGGAATATTGTGCATACTATTTTCATATGCTCCAGTTTTTATTTTTTCAAAAAATGTCAAAAATTCAATTTTAGAATGTGAACAATCTCAATATTCAAAACATTTATCAGGCCATAAAAGTATGCCTTCTAGACAGAGGAAGCCTATGGGTGACCAACCACTTTTCAACTTATAATATAATATAGAGAATATTAAAGAGTATCTCAACACTAAATTGCCTGAAATTCTTAAACAAAAAGGAAAGAATTTTAAAATTTAAACTGGGATTTTTAAATTGAATTAGAATTAATTGGACATATTACTGCGAATCAAGACAGACAAATCAATAGGTTAAGATTTCTTATTGATGAATAGATAAACGGATAAACAGAAAGGCAGATAGGTAGATACATAGATGATAGATAGATAGATAGATAGATAGATAGATAGATAGATAGATAGATAGATAGATAGATAGATAGCTTTAGATACTAACTTAATTATTCCCCACTCCTTATTCTTATTTCAGTCACCTTATTGTTATTACACACAAAATATATACATCCTAGGTCCAGTTATAAGATAATACCTCTGCACTGGTTTAGTAAGGTACTAATACTAAACATCATCTTTTAGTTCAGTGAATTGGCAAAAGTGAGAAGGAGAGGAAATAGTCAATAAATGTCTAGGACTTCCCTGGTGGCACAGAGGTTAAGAGTCCACCTGCCAATGCAGAGGATACAGGTCCGAGCCCCGGTCTGGGTGGATCCCACATGCTGCGGAACAGCTAAGTCCCTGCGCCATAACTAGTGAGCTTGTGCTCTAGAACCCACAAGCCACAGCTACTGAGCCCTCATTCCACAACTACTGAAGCCCGCATACCTAGATCCCGTGCTCCGCAACAAGAGAAGCCACCGAAATGAGAAGCCCGCACACCGCAATGAAGAGTAGCCCCCGCTTGCTGCAACTAGAGAAAGCCTGCGCACAGCAATGAAGACCCAACACAGCCAAAAAAAAAGTCAACAACCTGGTTTATTCTAAACTGCCTTCTATTTATTTTTTGACCTATGTTGGAATCCTATTTCTTAAATTTTGTTTTTTAATCTCTCTATGACTTTATTTGATCTCTTTTATCTGGGTAATACATGAAAACTTGGTTTTCATAAAATATGAGTGGAGGAGTTAAAAGTGAGCCCTCAGGATATCTTTTAAATGATGGAAAAATGTGAGTTGAAGAAAATGTAATTGAATCTTCAATTGAAAATTATTCTTAAAGTGTGTTGAGTAACTATGAAAATCTAGATGAGAGGTATGCAGTAGAGAGCTACTTCACTGTATTTTTTAAAAACTATATCACAAAATAATACACTGAATTGAGCCTTAAGGCCTGAAGTTAAATGAAGCTGAGAGGGACAGCTTACATGACAGATGGCTAAATCAGGATTTAAAATGAACCTGACAATCTCTAATACCAAAATGAAATCAACAAGATACATTTTATAAAAATATATGTAAATATTTGAATTAAAAATCAACTTTAATTATGGTATCATGGAGTGAAAGAGCCTAGGATGGCTCAGGTGAAAAACATCTGTGGGAGTTGTGATATTGAAATGTGACAGGCATGAAATGACTTCTTAATATGCAAACCCAAACTGCATTAATAAAAATGGCAATGTTTTTATGGTAGAAAATAATTTTCTAATTATTTTTGTTCTAATTATTTTTTAATCGTTGTTTAGAATAACTGAAATGCTTTTTTTTTTTAAATTAATTGATCCCTACTTATGAAGAACAAAGGGATGTTTGCCCAGAAAAGTTGACCATGATGATAAAATGATGTAGAAATGTTTAAAGGAATCTGAGATATTCAAATGGGTTTCTTGATATTTGAGGAACTGCTACCATAGCCAAGAAGACTATTCTTTCTAGTATTTCTACAAGATGTACAGTAGGACCAGAAGCTGAAATCCACTGGTAATCAGATTCATTTTCAAGGGAAATTTTTCAAGTAATTACAGGTATCCTAGATAGAAATGAGTTACATCAAGAAGAATATGTTTACATAACTGCTGTTTTTCAGTTATTTCAAAACAGGTGAATCAAAATATAAATATCTTTTATGGTTATTGTTGATTTTACTTTTGGATTATCAAGTCATATACCCAAGAGCATCCCTTATATGAGTGATGAGTGTATGTAACACTTGTAGCCAAGGCCAAATATTCATGACCATTTGATCATATATCCCAGGGAAGGCAGGGCCCATTAGTGATCCTTCAGTGTAAGGTCTATTTTCCCTTTTTTTAAATTATTGCACAATCAATGTGCGCTAAATTTGTATGACGTTTCCAAACAAACCAACATTTTAGAACAGATTCATTTATTACTGTATGGCAAAATTGGTCATCACCTTAAGAAATAAATTGTAAAACTTTGCACTGAGTATTAAGAACACGTGCTCTAAAGCAAGGTTTTGTGAGGGTAAAAGAAAAGACTATATGATCAGCTTTCCCTAGAAAACAATTTATTTATTAAAACAAGATTAAAACTATCTTAACCTCTTCAATATGAGGGGGTTCAATTAAACTCTCAAAATATAAATGCAATATACTACTCCTCAGGGTATTTGGGATATAAAGCAAATTAATATGAACAACATTTCAAATTAATTTTATAGTATAAAAGTATGCAAATATATAATAATAACACTTAAATTAACAAAACATTACACTGGGAATGTTTACAGAACTTTTTAAAAGAAAAATAAATAACTTTAGTTTTAGGTTCACAATAAATTAGAAGAGGAAATAACCATTTCTTGGTATTTTAATAGTTCTTAACAACTGCAGATACAAAATCATGAAGTTCCCCAACTGCTTAAGCCTACATTTATTTTCTGAATTCCTATTAACTTTATACACCATCCAATCTTACATAACTCAAAAGGATAATTTTCAGCTCCCTGAAGGAATGTATGGTATCTTATTTTTCTTCTATAGTTTTCACAAACCCAAACAGTGTGTAGAAAATAGTGGATGTTTAATTAATATGTAGCAATTAATAGATTATTCAGATCTAGATGTTGAGTTTTCTAAACGCCAATGAGTTTTTCTTTTCACCTAGAAAATGTTTTCTTATATTGTTATGCTCAGTGGTGAATATAGTTTAAGGTAAATTATCAGGGTACTTGTAAAGATAAAAACAGTCAGTTTAGAAGCAGAAGATAAGTTTTATTGCCACTGAGTTGGATGAAATTCTAAAATGATTTTATTGAAATTCTCCACACATGTTAGGAGCTCTAAGTCTCAATATGTTAGGCCATGGGAGGATTTCATCCTGGTAAAATGCAAATGTTTCGTTTGTTTTGGTGACCTATCTTTGGCACGTTTGTGTGTGTATGTGAGTCATTATGAGGAAGGAGCCAAAAGAAAATTGTCAAAATGCACCTGTCCATTAGTGAGCCCTCACGCCCAGAAGAAACTTTCTGGCACCATCTGGTTGTAATCTTATTCTCTGAAGCATGAGAATCAATGGGCCTTTTAATTTCTATCTCAGGTAGTATAATTGCAGATGCTATTCTTATTCAAATGGGCCACATTTTGTCCATGGGCAAAAGCATACAATTCCCATAGACTTTAATATTTGGACAAGCACAAGAAGATGACAAGAGAATTCAGCCTAATGCTTCTAATTGTTTTATGAATCTTAATAAGCCTGTTTAACTTAATAATGCTCAATTGTGAAGACTTTTACAGGTTATTTATTCATTTGTCATAAAAAGCATTTTCTTGAATGCTTTCTGAAAGGGCTGTGTTTTCAATAGAGAGCAGCTTCTTTGCTTTCTGTGGCCAAAAATCATGGTGGTGAGTCATGGATTTTATGCAAACAAAGGAAATCTGAGAAAGACTGAAAATATTAATCCCAAAGTTCCAGCAGACACAGAAGGTGCATGACCCAAAAGGGTGAAGGCTTAAAAAAATTTATGCAGTGGATTTTTTCACACAAAGACAAGTGCAGTTTGTACAGAACATAAAGAATCATAGCTAATTACACTGGTTTTAATTGGATTTGTGCTAAATCCAATGCTTTATAGAACCATCACTACTGAAAAGGGGAAAGATAGACAAATTGTTAAATATACAGAGAAGCTGACTATAGAGAACTAAGTGAAATAAATACAGGCAACATCACTGACTGGAAAGAATCAGCATAAAGTAAGAATGAAGCACATATTTCTAAGAGGAGATAAAGGGGAAATTAATTTTGAACCTTAAATGTAGCCTAATTTCCTATTTCTGCACTTTAAATTATTAAATATGAACATATGTCTCTGGATATGCCAATTCCCAGACACAAAAATTAAATGCTTCCTTTAAGTATGAGATCATGTTCCCCTTATGTATTTGGAACACCGACCTTGAGGCCAACAACATTGTAGAGTGATAACAACAGTAAGTCATGGTGTGAGGGGTTAAGGAGAGCTGATCTATCCTATCCCTATTGAATAGTAATAATATGATCAACAAAAGGGGTTGGCATTAAAACACTTATACACAAACAAACACACATGGGCACACACACAAAGGGAACAACAAAAAAATACATATTGGGACAAGCAACTCTCCAAGCTTTGGCAGACAAACTTACCAGGTTTAATGATTAAGAATCATATCATTTCTCTCTTTTAAGAGTAATCAGTTCTTAACGCGCAGCATATTTTTGAGGCAAAAGATTAATCAATTTTCTGGTTTATATATTCCTTAGTGAATGAAATACCGGTGTTACACATAACGCTGCTCACATGTAACAAATACTACTTTGTGTTATTAAGAATCCACATCACTGATGGGAAGTCTTCAGTTCACAGAGGAGGGAAAGAAGGAGAGGTCTGGGCTCAAAAACCATTGGGTTGATGATCTCCATTATGTCACAGAGAGAAAGTCTACAGTTTCTGATACAGATGAGAGTGTATGTCAGCCCAAGACTACACAGATTTGCATTTCTCAATTGAATGCCATTTCTCAAAGTCCAACAGTGGTCATCCTACTCCATATATCTTATCTTAACACGCCAGAGGATAGGTTAAAAAGTTCTTCCTGAATCATATAGGTCTCTTGTAGATCTTGGCATGGTAGGGGCAGGCAACTGGAGATAAAATTACAGTGATTGGGAAAATGTGGTTGCTAGATTGTTATATTAAAGGCAAATTTTAGAGTAATTAAAAAGGAAAACAGAAAGTTCCATTATACAAATAATAACAGATTTAAAATCTTTTAATAAATACATTAAAAACATTATGTATATTAATCATATAACAGGCACTCAAATGCACACACACACACACACACACACACACATACTATTTGATGAATAATGCCCCAATTTTACAAAGGAAGAAAATATTTCTTAAGTGAGTTGTCCAATGTCATATATCTGATATCTAAGATTTATTCTGGACATATAAAGTTAATGCCTGCAGCAAATTTCTGGAACTCCAAGAAGGGCAAGTAAGTTCAGTTGGGAAATCTATGAAATGATATATTAAATGTGATTTTATATAGGTTCTGGGGTCCTAAAGCCAAGTAGATGTTCCTAAAAAAATATTTATTAGTGCTTAATATAGAAGACTTCTGCAAAAGATTGGTGCACATGAACTTAATCAATAACCAAATCTTACTGAAATGATTAAGTTAATACAAATATCAGATAGAATTTAAGTAGATCTTGGAAGTTATGGAAAAGTATGTTCCACGTTCTGCAGCCTTTGCCTATATACTGACCTTCCTCAACTTACAACAAGATTACATCCTGATAACACATCATACGTTGGAAATATTGTAAGTTGAAAATGCATTTAATGCACGTTTACTACCAAACATCATAGCTTAGTCGAGACATTTAAATGTGCTCAGAACCCTTTACATTAACCTAGAGTTAGGCAAAATCATCTAACACAAAGCCTATTTTATAATAAAATGCTGAAAGTCTCATGTAATTAATTGAATACTGTATTGAAAGTGAAAAGCAGAATGGTTGTAAGAGTATCAGTTGTTTACTCCGGTGATCTTGTGGATGACTGCGAGCTGTGATCACTGCCCCTGTTCAACATCCAGAGAGAGAATGGTACTGCACATCGCTAGCCTGGGAAAAGATCAAAATTGAAATTTTGAAGTACAATTTTTACTGAATGTTGTATCCCTCGCACATCCACCATCGTAAAGTTGAAAAATCATTAGTCATTATTCGAACAATTGTAAGTCAGCGACTGTCTGTACCCTAATCTGCATTTGGGACAAAAATAATAGAGCGACTCTAAAGATACACACACACACACACAAAATTTTCTTTAAAATGTGTATTTTAGCATTAAAACAAGTACAAGAACCTAGAGCAGAACAAATTAAGGTAAATGGATATAAATGTTGGAAGCATATGTAGATCTCAGAACCAAAGAACACTAAAATTACAATGTATTACTGCAAATCAACAATGTTTGTTAGCAGGTATACTTGAAAATACGGTCTTAAGTATAATTTTATGAGCCCAGGAAATAAAATTTAGAGTGCAAATATTATGAACAATAAGGTGGAAAATGTTAGTCAAATTCTCTCAAATATGATTGCAGAAAATATTCTATTTCTTTTTAAAACAGCAAACACACATACACACACCTACACACATATATATCAGAAATATTTTTGAAATGCCAGATTTTGTTAAACAGCAGCAGAATTAGATATTAAAATATACCTTCCGTATGGTGGAGGGTATGAATGTAGTATATATGGCCTTTGCACCCTATGCTAGTGAAAGTATAAACCCCTATAAAAGAGAAATTTGAATAATATGGAAGAAAATTCTATATGTGTTTATCCTTCACTACAACCACATTTTTGAAATCTATTTTATTCCAGCAAGCTACATATGTATTTTTTTGTAGAAATCAAAAAAACTGATACTAAAATTCATATGTCATCGCAAAGGACCTACAATTACCAAAACAAGTTTGAAAAAGAAAACAAAGTTGGATGATTAACACTACTTGATTTCAGGAATCATGGTAAATTTACAGTAATCAAGATAGTATGGTACTGTTAAGATAGACAAATCAGTGCTCAGAATAGAGTCCAGAAAAAAAGGCCCACACTGATTTTAACATGAATGTGAAAATAGTTCAGTAGAGAAAGGATAGTTTTTTTTAAAAAAGTGGATATTCACCTATAATAAAATGAACCTCAATCCATACCTTGTACCATATACAAAAGTTCACTCAAAATAGATCACAGATGTAAATGCTAAACTTAACACTATAAAAATTATTGAAGAAATCACAAGAGAAAGTCTTCACCACATTAGGTTAAGCAAGACTTCTTAGATACGATAGCTAAAGCATGACCTCTAAAAATACACAAGTACCTATTTTTATGTCCATTTTATAGAAAATTGTCCTCAGTACTTACAAATAGAACCTCAGGAGAGGCTTCTCAGAGGCAAGGATTTCAATTCTTGGCTTTGTATTAAAAAGTGAACAGTAATGAGATTCCATTGTCCGCTGTTAGTGTATATGTGTGTCGGGGGGGGGGGAGGGGGAGGACATATTTGATGCTGCTCCAATAAGATCTGTTGAGACGGTCACTTACTGAAACACCTTTATGACTTTTATTTGCCTCTAACTACTTAATAAAAAGGCAAAGCTAATTCCTCTTTATCTCCCATGGTGCACTGTTATTTGCCAACTATACAATAAACTATGATTTATCTGAAGCACTTATGAAATTGATGTGGAGAATAGAAAAATGCATCTGAGACTTAACTTTGTGATTATTAGTCATTGAAGCTGCCTCCTGTAATTACTTATAGTTTTATTTTAAAACACTGCTCCATCATTTTTCCTCAATAGTCTTAGAATTAAAAATTGAGGCAACCTGATTTCATCAGCTACTAGCATGGTCACCGGCATTCCACTCCACCTTAAATTTCTTTTCCCACTACCCCCAAAGAAATAAGTTGGCTCAAATATTCCCCTCATATCTCTATCTTCTCTATTTAAGAGCACCAGTCTTGGAACAGGTGGGACATTTTCTCTTACTGCTGAACTAGATTCTCCACTTTCCCAAGTATCACACCCTTGAAAGGGTGTGTCATGGCATTTCAACCCTCCTTTGAAGGAAGACATGAAATCTCAAATGAAAATCTACAGTTTTTTCCAATAAATTAAAGAAATTTTGGAACATACTTTGTTTTGTGCACATCCTAACCCGTTCCTTCCTGTATCTGTTTAAGCAGCAACAACAAAAGAGATAAAATATATGTACACTAGTATTGTGGTAAGGTACAAAAGAGAAGGGGTATGTTGATTGACTATTACAGCCTACAATGTGCTCATTAAATGCATTAATTCCTCCCTTCAATCATCCAGAGTATCTGCAAACATCCATTGAGGTTTTTACCATGTGTCTGGCACTCTGCTAGAGATGAGGAGTAACAGATTAATAAGGCATGAGTCTAGCTTTAAGTAGCTCAGAGTTCACAGTGTCAAAGTTTTCACTCATACTGCCACTCCCAGTGCATTCTCACGCTCTGACTTGCAAAGTGACTCCTTCATTCTCTCTGTTGTAACCCCTGACATGGATTCACAATTCTCTACACATCTTTCAGATAGTCACAGCTAAACAATTTTTAAAGAAAGAATACATCTATTTGCAATTCCACTTTGGTTTCAAATTAGGTCACTTATTTTACTCTGCAGTATTTTGACCTTCCTTCTCTTTTTTCAAATCAACAGAATCAGAAACATCTTATAAAGCCTTTTTGAATTTGTTCACAAAGTAAAGCAAACTCATTGTTGGAACATAGCACAGTGTTCTTTGTGCAAGAGTAGATTTGATTTCTTAGAAATAAATGGATAAAAATAAGGGATGGGACTAATTTTTCTCTAATGAGTTTTCTATTTTGACAATATCTATTTTCATCTCTCTTCAGTATAGATGGCATAAAAAATTTATTCTCATATGCTTTACATTCATTATTGGTTTTATATTGGAAAACATCCCAGAAAAGCAAAAGAAAGTCTGGCAATTAACTGAAACAAAACAAAAGGGATGCATTTATTTTCATATATAATTACTTATTTATTTAGAGAATAAACCTGAACCTGTACTGATGATTGTCTTTTTTGCAGAGGGAAGATACAATCTATTTGAAATAAATATAATATTTATAGGTTGATAATAGATAATGATATATTAAATGTGAGGTTCTTGTTTCTAATTAAAATATTTTTATATTTGTTATTTTTTCTCAATTGGTTTCTCAAATAGTTTACCCAAACTAGAGTAAACCACATTTTTCACCACTTCCCTATGAGATCTTACATTCATAACTGAGGGTCTCTCTTCTCTTCTCTTCTCTTCTATTCCCTTCCCTCCCCTTCCCTTCCATTCTCCTCTCCTCTCCTCTCCTCTCCTCCCTTCCCTCCCCTCCCCTTCTCCTCTCCTCCCTTCCTCCCTTTCCCTTCTCCTCTCCTCTCTTATCTTCTTTTCTCTTCTCTTCTCTTCTAAGAAAAAGAAGCCAAATCCTCATGAAAAGAGCAAACCAACAATAATACAACATTTAACTTTAACTCAAAAGTGCTTCAGAGGAGATATTAAGCCAAGGCAAAGGAGAAAAAGGAATGAGGAAACAAAAGGGGGGGAGGAAGCTGTCCCTGAGAAATTGTGGTCTCAAGTGATGCCCTCCCACAAATGTGACCCAGTGTACACATAGCCTGTGTTAGCAGAGGATGTGCAACCTTTGAAATGTGTTTTGAGATGGGCTTAAATGACTTCTTCTGGAATTTTATAACTAAGTCAGTAACCACCAAGTATCAATGTTTACCAGGATTATGGTAAGTGACATAAAACCTTATCAGTGAGAATCTGTATAAACAGGCTGATATAGATTTCACATGTTAGAATTAACAGTGATTTTAAAGCAAATGTGCTTACCATATTTAAAGCACCAAATAACAAACTAGAATTTATTATAGGAAATAGAAAGCTATAAAAAGTGGCCAACTGATGTAAAAGAGAACAAAACAGGTATTCTAGAATTTAAACATTTAATAACAAAATTAAAAACCTTACAGGTTATATTTAGAAGTGAATTGATATAGCAGATTGGACTCAGAGTAGAAAGAACCAGTGAACTAGAAGATTATATTAAACTACTCAGAATGCAGCAAAGAAAGAAAAAAAAATAAAAGGTTGACAATACAGAAAAGAAAATAAAAGCCAAGAGGATTACAGAAGGAGGATCCAGAATATTCTTGAAATAAGTTCTCTAAGTAAAAATATAGAAAGAATATAGTGCTAAGACAAATTTTGAGGAGATAAAAACAGGACATGTGAGTATTAAGAAACAAAGTCAAGCTGGAATTCATACTTAAAAGATTCCTTCTGAGAATGCTATTTAATCCAACCTTCATACCATTTTCAGAAATTTGTGCTCCTACAATATCCTATGCTTATTGTTAATACAATGTTTATTACAATTTTTTATAATAACCTATTGACTTTTATTTCTTCTGGTTAGATTTTTAACTGAGTGAAGGCAATTCATTTCTTTCTATTTCTTAACTTTAAATGCTTGGCTAAATTTAGGTCACCAAAAAGCATTTAGTTATTATTTGTTTTTTGAATTAATTGACTTCCTCTTGGGACCTATAGCTCTTTTATAGTACAGTGGAATTGCATCCAATTCAATGATTATATTAACTTTTCTGAGCAAATGTATTGAAGGCACAATCTGTGGTAGTGTTTTCATTCTCTCTAGGGTTTTTTCTTTATGCACACATTCATTCAAAATTATTTATTGGATACATACTATGTAATGCATTGTTCTTGATACTAGGACAATATTTATGACCAATGGACCAATTACATTCTTATTTGTAATTAAAGATCTAATGAAGTGTGGCAGATAAAAATGTAAGTAACTAAACAAATAAGATGATTTCAGGGAATAATGAGCTCTATGAAGGAAATAAGTAGGGTGATGGGATGTTTGAGGAATGGGTACCTTAAAAGGAAAATTCATGTGTTAAGTTCAAAATTTATGTTATAAAGAGAGACAAAAAAGAACAGGGTTTTTTTCCTTGTATTATTTCCATAGCAAATGGCTATCATAAAAGGCCATGAAAGAATATATCTCTGATGTAGGCAATCTCTACAGGACATTTTTGTAGGGCAATATGTAATTTAAATGGATTATAAATGTGAAAAGTCTCAAAATAATATAACTATTCATAAAAGTTATATCAAACACTCAATATATTAATTTCCCTATCTTTACATAAGTTCTTAAATCTAACTGAGAATTTTGCAGTCTACTTAAGGAGACAGAATTTTTAAAAACTTGTAGCTTGTTATCAATACAGAGCAGTGAGGATATAGACCTAGTATTCAGTCACATGTGAGTTGACACATTATGTGCTTTAGTCCTGTAGTCTTTGTGTCCCTGCCTATCATTTATTTTTATTCAGGAATGTAGTTTTCTTTCCTTTAATCTCATGTTTTGCCAAACGTCAGAGAAATGATGGTGAAAACACTCCATCAATCACTATGGTAAGAATAGAAGGCATTACCACCTCACCATTCAATTAAGTTACTTTGAGAAGTAGGTTTCAATTTCTGAAAGGTATAGTAGGGTTACAATGATTACTTCTTTCTTGTAACGTTTCCTTCCAGACGAGAAGACATCCAAGTCTTCAGGGATGCTTGTTCAATTCTAGACTTCCCGGACCCTTGTTTTTCTTTGTTTTCACTTTTTAATAATTGGAAGGAAGGAGTCATTTACTTCTAACACATTTCTCCTAGTAGATGACCATTCTGATAAATATTTTGATAAAAAACAAAAGGTTGGTATGAGGAAGATTTGTGAATTTACATAAGTTGTGACTTTAAATTTATCTTTGAATTTTAAACAACTATGTTTAAAGTTCTCCTTGTCTCCTATCATAAGGTAAAATGAGGTTGATTCATTTGAATAGAACCTGGTAAGAATTGAAATAAAATTAGGTTGTTTTCGACATAGAACATTGTAGGAAGTCACAATGTACTGTTAAAAAATATTTTTTCATTGTTGGGAGGAAAATTTAGATGACATTCTGGATACACTGCTTGCCATAATCATGTTTAATATTAAAACAGTAGAAAGAGTGTGGTCTGTAGTTCTTAGATTTCTAATACACTCTAGCACAATTGTGCTTCAATAGAAGACACCTATTTGAAAAGCAAATGTAATTTGCCTGAAACCAACCTATTTGTGTTTCCAGAGTATAAAAATTACTGAACTGTGCCAATATCTGTGGCAGAACACTTGAGCAAAGTAGAGTTAGTAATGTCATTTATACAAAGATTTTAAAGCAATTTCTGTACGTTTTTATTTCATAGGGAAAAGGAGGAACCTTGAGTCAAAGAAAAAAATAATTGAAGATGAGGAAATAATATTGTTAAGAATGAAAGTCAGGGAATAAAGTAAATGTATGTAAATCCACAGGTTTCTTTTCCTAAATTGCAACAAGAGTTTAAATTGATGGAGGGTTAGGTAATTTAGAGTTTCTAGACTTTTGAAAATATAATTAGTTTTATCAGAGTGGTATAAATTTGTATATCCACTAAGTCATTGTAAAACTTTGAGGAGTTTTAAATTGGACACTTCTCCTTAGAGAAATGGCTAATTCTAGAGCTGCAGGAGAAAATATAGAAGATGAAACTAAAGTTTCTTATAGTGCTGAAAAGAAAGGAAATATTCAAAAAAACAAAAAAATGATAAAGCATGCCCAAGGAAAGGATACAGGAGAAAATAGAAAGAGTGCCCAATGATCAAAGCTGAAAATTAGAAAAAACAAACAGACAAACAAAAAACAGGAGAAAAACATAATATTATATTATAAACCAAAATATAAAATAAATATCCACAAGCTATTACCAATATATATAAATGATGGAACAAAGAAATGAGGGAGAAAGAACATTTCTCTTGTGCAGAAGAATTCCAAATAACTTATGTAGGTACTCTGCTTTCAACTCTGGTATATAACTCACTCTGTAAATATGGCCTGCATATTGTGGCTTCTTTCCAAAGGGTACCATATGTAAAGTGGAAAAAAGAGTAACTTTACAATGGTAAAAACTTAAAAATACTACTTCAGACAGGTGACCAAAATCAACATCAACAGTGTTAAGTTATATTGATAGCATGTACCCTTGAAGTGATCTGATAAAAATTGTACTTTATCTCTGTGGTCTTCCTTCCAAAAACCAATATACCCTGTCTAACCATGAGAAAATCATTAGACAAATTGCACCACAGGATCAGCCTACAAAATTCTTCACCAATATTCTTTAAAACTGTCAATGTTATCAAAGACAAAGCAAGTCTAACAAGCTGTAACAGCCCAAAGGAGCTTAAAAAACATGAACAATTAGATGTAATACACTATTTTGGAGTTTGACCCTGAAACAGAAAAAGAACATGATGTGAAATCTAAGGAATATAAAAAGTGTAAACTACAGTTAATACTAATGTAGCAAGATAGGTTTATTAATTGTGTCAAATGTACCAGAGTAATATAAGATGTTTCAAACTTCTTTAAAATTGCCTTATTCTGCATTAAGTGTAATGTCCAAAATCATGTAACAGATGTTTTCCTTAGACCATCTAAAGAATTAATTTTTATTAGAATGATATTTAGATTCCAACTGAGAATACAGTTTTTTTGACTCAACTATACACTTAGGAAACTTCTAATTGGTAGAAAAAATATTTCAGAAGTGCTCTTTATGCAAAACATATGTAATATACATGGAGTGGTGAAACTAATAAAATTAAGAAACACAAAAATGTCAATAAAGAACACAAAACCGCAATGGGACAGTAGCAAGAGAGTATAATCAATATACCTGCTTAAAGACTGACGCATATTATAATAAATAATTACTGTATTATTATATTATTCTCTCTTCAGAGAGAGAAGAGCTCAAGATGGCAGAGTAAGAGGATGTAGAGCTTACCTCCCACATGAACACAGCAAAAATATATCTACATGTGGAAAATAAGCACTGAAAACCAACTGAAAACTAGCAGGAGGATTCCTGTACAAACTTGGTGTTAAGAAAGACACACACATATTCAGAAAGGGAGGG